>NC_056744.1:509928765-510083765 GCF_019279795.1 Protopterus annectens
GATAAGTTACCCGCAATGCCTACTAATTAACCAGAAAAGAAAGTTGCCATCCTCAATTCAAATATTAAATTATGAAAAACTGTCATAGTCTTACCTTTAAAATTCAAAATGTGTCAGACATAAATGCCAAGGAATAACAGCCCCTGTAAATGTGTGGCATTCTTCATGGTTTTTGTGCTTGTTTACCCTCTGCAACGCTCACTTTATGAGATCACTTTACCAGATTCTGTCTCTCACATCCCTCATATCAGTTACATTGGTTCCATCTTCCTAGTTAAATTTCATATATGGCATCAAGGGATCCATCTCTTGCACCATCTACAAGCCATTAATCCAACAGTTCATGGCCCAACAAAATAAAAATAAACACATTTTGTTTGCTTCCGGTAATGTTCCAGAAGCATCACTTCCTGCTCTTGTCACAATTATATCTAGTTGCTGGTGTGTTGGCATATTTGCTCATATCTCAACCATAACAGCTCTCCTTGAATGTATCTTGTCCTCAGGCATGTTTTCATTAATCATCAGTGCACTCTATTACTTCTTCTCCCTACTTGACCCTTGCTTGCCCCAGCCATTTTTTTCTGCTTCTGCATCATGCTCAGGGGAAGTTTCTGCATCCCTCCCCCATGACAGCCACCTCCCCTTCATGTCTTTCAGTAGGGGTCTGTCTCACCCCCCCCCTCATGTTAAGACTTCTGCTTTCAATTGAGCATACTAATATCAGACCAGCCTCCCTCCCTTCTGCTGCCTGATCACTATTCCATATTCGCCTGTTTGTCTTCTCTTCTGGTTATACTGCTCTGCCTCCTCTGCCTGTTTTCTTCCTTGCCAAAGACTTGTCTGCACTCTTTACATTTCCATTTGCACCATGTCTCCTTACTTCTCAGTCTAATAATGCCCTTTCTCCCCAACAACCACTCTGTGCAGCTTCACTGCTTCCCCCATATTATTTGCTATGTGAACCCTGCCTCTGCATGTTACTTCTGTACTAGTACCCCCCCTTCCTCAAATCTTATACTGAAGGAAAAGCCTCAGTTTCCATTTCTAAACAGATGCCAAGAAGTCTTATATGCCTCTGTCCATCTATGATTACACCTTACTGCATAGTCCCAGTGTTAATGAGCCATGCCTATAGTCTCTTACTACATCATCTAAATCGGATGCAATAAGGTTTACCCTCAGCTCCTGAACCTCTTCTCACTTGATGCACTCTTTCTCTAGCTGGGGGTCTATGCAACCTGCTATGTATCCCTGCTGTAGTAAGTTTAGAACCGCATCATCCATGAAGCATAACACATCCTTCCCCTCCACCCCCATATACAGTTCAGTCATTTGCACATTCTCTTTTGTTAGATATCCTTAAATGCTCCTATTTTTTCTTCAATGTCTCTGTCTTCCATTTGATTTTGCTCTAATTCTGTTACTAAAAAGATAACTGAAGTTTCCAACAATTTAGTTTTCTCACTTTCCCACAACACTTTCCAACTGAGTGATTCCTGATCAAATCACAGACTATACTAATCCAGCATTCACTATGAAATACTTTAGCTTGGCCAGTATGGAGTCTCACTTGTCATCTGTTCTGGCCATCCAGCTCTTCTTCACTAAACAATAGTCAGAAATGTCACTCTGTGGGCAGCACAGTGGTGCAGTAGTTAATGTTGTCTCCTCACAGCAAGAGGTTCTCCGGTTTGATTCTCAGCTAGGGTGCCATACTCTGCATGTCCTCCTTGCATTTGCATGGGTTTCCTCCAGGTACTCTGGTTTCCTCCCACATTCTGAAGACATGTATCAGGAGTGTTTCCCCTGGCCTCTGCTGAAGATAGGCTCTGTCTTATGTGGACTTCGGACTTTCTCGGTCAACAAATGTTAACTAAATAAATAGATTAAAATATATATATATATATATATATATATATATATATATATATGTATATAGTAATATATAAAAACCTACTCTGAGGTCACACAACAGTGGAGAAAAAAAAAAAAAAACACCACAGCCAGTGAAAGTTGTTTCGCACAAATGTCATGAATTGCTTGACACTTACTGAAAGGGTGGTCACTTGAATATGTTCTCAATAAATAACCTTCCACATTTCCAGTTAATTATCCATGTAAGCATAAGTTAGTGTCAAATGACACTTAACCAGACATTTTAAGGATGCTGTCAAAGATTTTGGACAGATCTTGATGGATTACAACACCAGCAGGCCCATATTTAAATTAGACATGACGTTTGTACAGAATTCAGTAAAATTAGTCTAAGCACAATCTGTGTTTTCAAAGCCTATGTTGAATGGAGTTTGAGCTTTCAAGAGACAAAACAGATGGATACTAACTTACTAATACTTTTCCATAGTTTTCACTAAATATGGATGTGTGACTTACAAGTCTATAGTTTGAAAGCAAATGCTGATCACCTCCTTTCTGAAGTGGAATGACTATAGCCATACGGGATATAATTCTTATGGAAGTTCATCACAGGCTTGCTTTCATTAGTTCTATCACCCCCTCTAACATTCTTCCTTCTAAAACATTTTTCCTTCCTTCTAAACATTAAAAATAAAACTCATACCTTAGCATTTAGTTGTCCTACATACATGACAGAAATAAATATAATGTCTATTACAGCATCAATAGTGCTAAGCCAAAATGTGTTTACAAACTAATTTCTCATAGACAAGTTCCTTCATTTATGGAAAGCTACAATATAAAGCTATCATATTACCAGTATCAGCCTAATTTGTCTGACTGGCAATTATGTCTGGTTTTATATTAATGATTCCTTATTTATAGGGTCATAACCATACTGTCAAAGATATATGCACTTTATAAATAAAGGCTCCTGCTGTTTTACTTGCTAGGCTCAGAGGCCTATTATTTCAATCTTCTGTATCTAAAGCACCTAATTACTAGATCTCATTTATTTGATCGTGTCTTTTATTTACCTACACTAACAACATTGAATTGGCATTAAGTAATACACTATTACTCTATACAAAACTCTGGCGAATTCTGTACAGACACTTGACAAAGTGGAGTAAAGTACAGTATATGCTGGCCACACAGCTACACATCCACAAGTGAGTCAGTGAAAAACATGTCTCATACAAGCATGCATCTTCTGCTTTAAAAGTTACTGGAAAACATTTTTTTTTTTACTTTTTGTAAAACTTCTGATGCGGCTGAGAAAGAAGAATAAAAGCAGTGAAGCAAAAAGTTCATTGTTAACCACATGTCTTGCAACTTGTAAAATGCAAGACACACAAACACAGATATAACTATTCTTATTTCTGGTATTGAAAAAACGTCATCAGGGCTAATGCAAAGAAAGTGGTTGTGGTTCACCACAGTTAGGACTACACTGACCCCCTGCCCTTTTGTATTTCTTTAGCAACCTTTCTGTCATTTCAGATGTATATGAGCAAACAGACCACCAGGGCTTAAAAGGCCCTAAGGAAAATTCACAAGAGAAAAAAGCCTGCAAGGTATGCTTTAATGAATAAATGGGGGTAGGATATTTGACTGCTACATGTTTGTTGATGTAGTTTGGCGAAAATGAATGTTGATGAAACAAATGAAACTATACAGGGTGGGGAGGGAGACTCATTCCTCAAAGTGTACTGGCCTCTAGGTAGATTATGTTAAGTATGGGGTACAGTACAAGGGAGAATGAGCCTTCATGGAAGATGTCAGAAGGCTTGACATCTCACAGAAGACATATTTCAAATTATACTTTGAAACTTAGATTTTATTCAAAATTAAAATTCAGTTAGAAAGAAATTGCTTGGATGCCTCACATCCATGACAGGTTTCAGTGCAGAAATATACAAGTCAAACCAAATATTTTGAAGCCACTCATAAATGTGGCTTATCAGTCAAACATCTATCACCCACTTCAGCTGCATCATATTTTTGGTAAGGGACTTGGATCTGCCACCTGTCTTGTCCATCAGTCCTTTCCTTATGTCTTTCTGCATGGGATAAAGAAAATAAAATCCAGGAATATCTGTATTAGAATGTAGCAATGAAACTGTTGTATGAACATTTATCTTTTCATAGATTCTAACATAATATTTCAGTGTAACACTATAAGTAGATTTAGAAATGTATCTTTTAGTCTTGCATACTGATAACTACTTGTACTCTATGCTGTCCAGTAAATAGCATTCATAAGAGCAAATTTAAAATTAAATTCATTTTATTTATTTGTTTTCCTCTATTTCATGTGAACATCAGTGCCATTTAACAGTTCTGTCTCCCAGTGCAGCTGTATAAGGGAAAGACACCCACTAGGAATATAACTTCAACCACTCAAATCTACCCCCCTTTGGTATGCACATACTTAAAGGTGTAAGGAAATCTTACCCCAAATGCATTTCTTTGCAAAGAAACTACAGTTTATTTCCTTGGCATTTGTTTATATTTATATCTGACATCTCTGGTGGGATTTTATTTCATGCAGAAGTACTTTAATTCTGGGGTACATAAAAACAAATAAATATTGCTATTTATTATAATAGCACTTCCTGCCTATTGCCTTGCACATCTTTATTTTCGACATAGTGCAAAATTACATGTAGATGAACTGTAAGAGCCCGGCATGCAAATCACTGAGGATTGTTTTTCCTTTTCTTCTTTAGCCAAGCACTGCTGTGCAAATAAAACTATTTACACAAAGACTACCCAGTTTGTTTTTATTATAGACCAACAGAAAAAATATGTTCCAATGAGTTACCCATTCTGAACAGAAAAACATGTAGTGAATAGAAATGAGCAGGGGACAAGAACAAAATGTAGAGGCAAAACAGCAACAGCATGACAAGGGCTGAAAGGATGAAACAAGTTTGACAACGAAGAGGTAGTTACACAAAATAAGAACAGTATATAAGGAAATAACACAAGACACTGCTCTCTTCAGTGACTTATAGAATAATCAGACTATATTAAAAATTCCAGGCATGTGAATGAGCTAATTTATAAACACTACTGAACACATTAGATTTTTGCTAAGTTATGATATACAATGTGGTACCAAATACAATAATTACCAAAAGGACCATTTGTCTGAGCTGAATGATAGTTCCAGTCTCATCAGAGACCTGAGCACTTTCTGCAGAAATTAAAACTACATAGTTATACTGCAATAGCTAAGTAAGTTTACATCATGGGTAGTCCCTCAGTTTTGTACAACAAGACAAAAAAAATGATCTGGTTAAAAATTATACTTGCTAAAGTTATTGGGGGAATTCATTCATATAAATAGAATAATTGTCAATACTAAATGAATTCTGGGTATGTGTACACTGGTTAACTAACAAAACCAGAAAAACCTACTACTGTACAGACAACTTAGAAACAAAGCTAAATACCAAATAAAGGCAGACCACAAAAAAAAAAAACTACTATACCACCACCCAACAGATAAACCAAAACAACTCCAAAAACCTTTGGCCACCATTAATAAACTCCTTCAACCTGTAAATACTTCCACCACTAAACCCGCCACACCTCCCTAAGATGACAGCATTGCGTAACAATTCAAATCCCTCTTCACAAACTCAAATATCTCTCTTATCAACTATGACCAAAATATACCACCTCAGATCCCAGTTTCCAGTATTGAAGACAGTAACACCTTCTCCTTTAAAACTATTTCAACTTGCACCATACAAAATACTTAGTAAATTGAAACCCACCACCCTAGGAGCAGGCAACCTGCCTACAAAATTTCTCAAAATTGCTGCAGAAGTCATAGCCTACCCTGTTTCTCTCATAATCGACCATGCGATCACAAAAAACTACATCCTTCTAATCTGGAAAATCTCCTACATCATTCCCCTGCACAAAGGGGGTAACTTCACTGAACTCACAAACTACAGACCCATCACCACTCTTTCACCCCTCTCCAAAATACTAGAAAAGTGCATTCACACCCAGCTACTAAACTGCCTTCTATCCAACAACCTCTTATCTGACATACTACATGGTTTTTGCCCACACCATAGCACCACAACTGCCCTCCTTAGTCCTTAGTTTTACCAACAGAAACACCACAACAAATGTGTCTCCTTCATCCTTCTAGACCACTCAAAGGCCTTTGATACAGTTTCACACAGACACTACTGTCAGAGTTTGCCAACCTCAATCTTAGCCATTCTTCCCTAGCATGGTTCCACAGTTACCTTACCAAATGTCAAGAAGCTGTTAGACGGCAATAGGAATCATCATCCCTACTTCCTGTTAACATAGGAGTACATCAAGATTCCATACTAGGACCCCTACTCTTCACAATCTTTACTAACCAATTGCACAAATCCTTCGCTATGCAGATGGCTCAACCCTCATATGTTCAGCACCTTCTCTCATAGAGCTAGAGATTACTGCCCAGCAATCCTTCTCAGAAGTAAAATCCTGGCTAGCTAAAGCAAACCTTGAATTACATCTATCCCAATCCATTAAAAGACTCATATTAAACTAGGCTCTCGATACCACTTAAAGCCTTTCCTTAGTAAACAAACTAGACTAGACATTGCCAGAACTTATCTACTGTCCACTCTACTGCATGCCTCTACCATCCTAACCAACCTTAGTAAAACTGACCTCATGAAACTTGAATCCTGCTACAACAAAATAGCCAAATTCACCACTAGCTCCCTTCACAGGTCCCACCACTGTTCTGCGCTACAAGAACTAGAATTGTTAGAACTCCTCCAACACCTAACCTTCACCGAACTGATTCACCCACCGCTTAGTATACCAGCCAGACAAAACCCCTGCCCTACAACAAATACTTCAACCATACAATAGCACTTGACAACTCCAATCCTCACACAGAACACTATTAAAAATTTCCAAAAGCTACAGCAAAGCTGAAAACACCCTCTACTCCCACTATATCTCCAACATTTGGAATACAATTCCCCAGCACATTCTAAACATTACAAACCCAATATAATTTAAAAAAATTGCTAAAGGACAACCTCTATAACAAATGTATCTGGTCTTGTACCATTTCCAGTTAATGCATCCAGCCTCCCCCACGTGCTTTCCTCATCCTGTGAACAGTCATAGGTTCATAGGTTCATAGGTTCATAGGTTGGTACTAGGCTATCAGCCCTAGGGCCTATACAAGCCTAGCCATAACAATTCCCTGGCTATTTCTTCCCACACTATTTACTTCCCTGTCACCATCAGACATGCCTTACCAGTATATCCTGCACCTCCCTACTATTCTCCCACCACTAATCTTCTCTGGTCCCCTCTAATCAATCTAAAGTGAACCTGCTACGCAGACTAGACCAACAGCTTCTAATATGCTCATTCACAAGCATATCCACAAAATCACTTATCTATCTGCTAAAAATGCATATGTACAAAATATGATTTGTTTCCACTATGTAGTAAGACTGTAGCTATCTGCTTTTTGCTACACAAATTGCAAATTGTAAAAAAAAAAAAAAAAAAAAAAAACACTATGGGAAACTTTTTATATAAAAGAGACTTTTTTACTTTGTAACTGTCAATATCAATGATTCCTTTTGATGCGTAACTTTCAGATCCTACTAATGTAAACCCTTAATTATCATCTAGGTATATTTTTTTTACTTCTGAGCTTTTCTCCCCAGATCGCTGCTGAAAATGGGTTTTGACCCAGATGAACCATCCCAGTAAACAAATATAAAATAAAATAAAATAAATTCTGGCAATACATTACTGTACTGCACTTATCCCCAATCTGCATTGCCGCTTCCTCCCCCTGTCAGTTTGCACCCAATCTGCCGTGCCATCATTACATTTCTGCTCATTTACTTTGATGATATCAGTTCTGCAACAAATTTGCTTGCATATGCATTGATAAGCAGTATGCGTTAACATTACCTGTATCCACCTTCTGTTTTATTTGAGGTCATTCATCTGTGTAGTTGCAATGTATATAAGCCAGGTGCACCATAAAATGTAAAATAATAATCTGTCGATAAGCTTACTACAAATCTATGCAGATCAAGATGCAGAACTTGCATATTCACTTGAAGAGCAGACATAGAAAGATTATCAGTGTACCATATGCTGATTGTTCATTTTAACTTATTTTATTTTACTTATCGTGTTACTTGCATCTGTCTTTTCATTTGCTGATGAGTTGCTATATTTCTGTGATGATATGAATAATGAAGTACAGAAAAAAGTCAAGTTTAAATCAACGTGTAAATTTCAATCTAATATAGACAAACAATTGCTAAAATTAAATCACATTTACATGACAAACAGCATGGTTCTTGTTAACAAATTGATTCTGATTATTTGTTATATCAACTTCACTTTCTAAGGAAGCAAGAACTTAACCCATTGGAAGAATGAGTTAACGTTTACCTTCAGGTGTCTTTTCAAAATTCTCTTTACCATGCTTACAGTTGTCAGGATGGCTGAGTAAAGGTTGGAGTTTCCCTTGGAGGTGTGGGTTTGAATCCCACTTCTGACGAGTACATTTTGTGAGGAGGCTGGTATAATGGTTAAGGTATTTACCTCATAGATGCAGGATGCAAGGTTTGATTCTTCTCCTGAAAGGAAAATTGGCCCAGCATGCAGCTACCCTAGTGCTTAACTCTGAACCTAAGAAATAAGCTCCATGTTTAATGGAGAGAACTTGCTACTGTACTTCCAGTCTCTGTAACTGAGTTTATCAAATATTTTACAGCTGTTGGTCTGGAAAGCTTCTTCTGCTGCAGGGATAGAGGTACTTTTAGGGTTTTCTAGTGGATGCATATATTGATGTTAGTTCCCCAATATATAATCAGAAACTAGGTAATCAGTAAAATAACACATACAAAAGATATAGTATAACCAATATGATCAAGAAGCAGCAAACAAAGTAAATGAGAAAGAACATTAATTATGAACTTATTTCATATTTATGCATGTAATTACCTGTGGGTGCAACATGCCAAAGACAATGCAAACATCTTCCAAAGTTCTGTCTTGCAAGTTCAATGCATGTCAGAATCTTTCATTTCTAGAGAAGAAGCGTTTATTAGCTCTGCTGCAGACTATTGGGTCTCCATTACAAGCATTGCATCAATGTCCATTTTGTTTGGTTCCTGCTAGCATGTGTTTAGCATTTATAAGTTTCCCTACAGTATGTACAAGTTTAATTGACAGTTTTATGTTGATGTGCACCACTTAGTAACAAATAAATGAGTCACGCTGATTGTAAAGGCAAAAGAAGTGAGTTAGTAAAATAAATGAAAATGTTACTAGAGTCATAAAAATGCGTGATGCCCCTATGCCTCAGTTTGTAGTGTTTGAGTGTATGTTGTTAAAATTTATTTTGAAGATTTTGTGAGCTAGGCAGCTTATAGCCTACAAGGTTTTAATATTTGAAGAGGTATTTCTGTATGCTTCACTATGAGTAGTTGTAGTCCAGTGTCATAAGCTTTAGTACATCCAATGAAGAATGATTTGGTGGGAAAATCAATGCCATTTGTACAAAGCTGTGTATGCATGTATGTATGTAGTTATTCTTTGATTCATTCATTTGTGATATTCATTCATTCATCTAATTATCTATCTATCTATCTATCTATCTATCTATCTATCTATCTATCTATCTATCTATCTATCTATCTATCTATCTACCAACCTATTTATCTACTTTTGTTACCTAGCTTGGCTCAAATCAGATGAAATAAGATTTTTCAAATGTAGATATGGGTGGAAAAGCCCCAGAAATTAAAACAGAGTAAACAAATAATAATGGGAAAACACACACACACACACACACACACACACACACACACACACACACACACACACACACACGCACATGCACACACACAAACACACACACACACACACACACACACACACACACACACACACACACACACACACACACACACACACACACACACACTAAAATCAAGGTAATCAATAAAATAGCACAAACAAAACGTAACCAATGTGAAAAAGTAGCAGCAAACAATGTATGCATGAAAATATGAAATTTTCAGTCAGAAAAAGACTTGGATATTAGGCATATCTATCGAGCTGAATGGAAATACAGTTAGAAGGATTTTATATGCTGTTAGAGCATAATAAAACAGATAACAAATGTCATCTTCTGATTGTATCCTCCTCTAGCCATGTATTATATAAGTACAAGCCCCACCCCAATGGACTACATCCAACACCCCTCAAACCTAATCAAAATACACATCACACAGCCTGCAGACAAAGCAGATTTACTTTAGACACAGGTTTTCTGCCTTGATCCTCACAAAAATCTATGTCTGTGACATAAAGTTAAAATTTAACCAGTAATAACTACAACAAATCAGTAGGCCCTCATGCCTGTCAGGTGCCCCTGAATCATTTTCCTTCGCTGAACAATCACAAATCTTCACTGACCAAATTCTTGCACACAGTTGCTAAGAGATGTCCCAGTACATTCCCCTCTGGCCTTTCCAGTAGTCTTTTCAAGCAGCTCCATCTAAACCCAGCTGAGCCCACCAAGTGGTCAGTCTCTCTTTGCTTTCTTCCCAATACATGTGGAAGCTCCAAATAACAAAGATGTGATACAAACCTGCAACAGAAAACAAACTTTAAGAGCATGCATACACAGACCAGCAATCCCTCCCCTTCCACCTCTTATGTTTAGATTTATTTGTACCAACGCTGTGAGAAGAGTAAATACACGAAGACTCATATAAATTCTATGTAGGAATATTTTTTACTACATATTTCTGTATAAATTGTTACATTTCACCCTCTTTTTTGTGGAAAGTAAGACCAGAAGGCACTGGACTTCTACCTCCCCCTCCCTGCCCTCTTATATAGAGGCTCCAGCCCAACACAAATCCAGAGCTCTGTGTATTTTGAAGTAATGCCCCAAAAAGCACTAAGCATCTACCCCTTAGCCTGATGATGCTTGTTTTAGCATAGAATCTACTTGTTTTCTAGGAAAGGGCTTATTGTCCCCTGCCTTAAACACAAGTCATCTGAATTTGTGCCAGTATCTAGTTGGTCCAATGTAATTAGTCATGC
This sequence comes from Protopterus annectens, assembly GCF_019279795.1. NCBI lineage: Eukaryota > Metazoa > Chordata > Ceratodontiformes > Protopteridae > Protopterus > Protopterus annectens. The sequence continues at coordinate 509,939,815 of NC_056744.1, forward strand.
CACTGGGCAAAACCCCTAATACTTGGCAGCTCTGAGAAACATCTACTACTATGTTTCTTCACCTTAAGTTTTTATTCCTAATGCAACACATTCCCTGTGCAGTCTCTCACCTATCCTGAATGTCTGATAGTACATTGTAAGAAAGAAGCAGGGACATTCCAGCAAATTGTAGTAACCATTAACTGTTGACCTTACCCTCTCAAAAGGATATACGATAACCATTTTCCCAGGGATCTGGCCTACTCCACTCAATGCTTCTCTAACCTTAAAGCAGCTTGCCTGCCACTCAGTCTTTTGTTAGGTCACAGAGTTCAGTTTCTTTCATAACACTGCTGATGGCCGCTAAGTGTAAGTCAGATGTCGCCATCACATCTTGGCATACCAATCTATGGTCTAAAATCTTCAAATCAGGTATGTCAGCCTTTTCTATTCATGTTTTAACTGGCTTCAACTGAAAGTCATGATCAACAGTATTGCCCTGACATATGATGCCTTGGTACTCGGTGCCCACATTACCTTCATCAGCCTTTTTATTGTTCTTCCCCAATGTTCTATACCATGTCCAAAATGCATTCCCCTGTAACCACTGCCCCCAGAACTAGGACTCTAATCCTGTGAAACTGTCAGTAATGTCATTATCAATGTCTGTGATGTGATGCACAGAAAAAGACATGTTTGTTTGCAGTGCATGCAAAGCCATACTCCAAATCACCCTGTAGGCTGTCTCTGCCCTTGCATACCTCTGAGACAAGGAGACCACTGCTGCCTGATTACTTGTGTTGAACCTAATTCTGTGGTTTATAAATCAGTACTTCCAAACCACCACTGCTGTCCATATGAGCATCATCTCTATCAGCATTATGTACCTCCTCACTTCCTCACCCCAAGCCTCTGGCAAAGAGGTAGAAAACCACCTCCCTGTGGAAAAAAGTGACAGTTAATCTTGAGGCATCTGTACATACGTCAAGCTCCATGCTGCTAAGCCAGTCATCTTGCAAGTATATAACACCATTAAAGTCCTCCAGAAGCCAAGGCAAATCTGCAGATCTGCTCTCAGCTTTTTCATGATCCTAGTCCAGTGTTGTTTCTGTCTCTATCCCTTTAGCAGCTTTGCTAGCAACTGGTAAAATGTTTGCCGGGGGGAATCTCCTTGAAAGCAAAAGTGAGGAGCCCAAACAATTACATGCCTCCCCTACCATTCCCTTCTTCTTCCCCTGCACCATGTTGAGCTTGTCTCCTATTTAATGCAACTTGTTCGCTGCTAATAGTATCATGCATGCCCTGGTATCAGTCTGCACACCTAGGAATGCAATGACCCTAGCTGGTCCGTCTTTCTTCTGTAGTGGTAATGGCACTCCTAGGAGGTTGCTCACTCTTTTCAATCTTGCCAACAGAAAATCAGTGAATTCCTTATCCAAGATTAAGAATTCATCTAAGTAATGGATGACCAAACAATGTATTTCCAGACTCTGCCAGATCAAATGTAACACTGAGTTGAATGTCTCAAATGAGGTGCAGGTCACTGTGCACCTTAGTGGCATAGTTGTCTCAAAGTAATATTTATCTTCCACTTTCATGCCTAACAAAGGCCAGTCAGCTGGGTTCACCCATAGTAGCTGGAAGGTGGAGTTGATGTCTATCTTGGCCATCCAAGAAATCCCTTTACCTCACAATGTGCCCAAATGCACCAACAGGTAAAGAGTAATTTACCCTAACCTCCGTCTTGTCTATGGACTGATTACAGCAATCACCATCCAGATGGGATACGATATGTATCATATCAGCTTCTCCCTGCTTCTTCTTGCTCACCAGACCCAGTGGTGAACCTTTGAAATGACCTGAACAGGGCATCCTAAATGGGCCCAGAACTCATTCTAAAAGTACGTTTTTGTCCCCAAGTTTCAAGGAGCAATCCCCCATTCCCTTTACTGAATAGACATTCTTGAATGCATTATTGGAGGGCGCTACCATGGCTTATATCCTAAAGTCACAGTTAAAACACTTAAAAAGGTGGCTGGTGACTTCTCTATCTGGGTAGCTAGTCAACAGGTGTTGATGAGGTTTAGTATAAATCAGGAAGAGGCCCCTTTTGAGCATAAGCCAATCCGGGCTAATCTCCCCATTTGACCATATCTTTGCCAGTGTGCTTACCTTGATCCCAAAGTTCATCACATGGAAGTGGTCTGCACTCCACCCATATTATTCTCAGAATTATTTCCCCCGATATACCCCACAGTGTAGGCTCGGATGGCTGCCACCACAATGCAGGCACTGGTGTGCTAACCCACATGCCGTCCACTGGCACTTGTCCGGATTAAAGGCAACTCCTGACATCTTGCCTCCCTTCTTGTTGTTTGGCTTGTGGCTTCTCCATGCTGCACAACCATTTATCCACATTCTATAACTCTCACCTCAATATCTTATCTACAGCTTTAAACTAGTGAAATGTCTGGTTGTACCAATAACAAGATATGCCCCTCTAAACTTCTAAGAATTCCTTATGGTCATAAAATAAGTTATCATATGCAGCCATAATTTGGGTTTATTTTCTGCCTTCACTACCATGAGGTACATGACCCTGATGAGTCAATATACCACTCAACTATCCAAATTTTCAAAGAATGACCAGATTTTTGCTTTATATTTTTGCCTGCTCCTCATAAAATTTGTGGTTTCTGAAAAATCAGTTAGGATTGCAATCACTAAATAATGACAAAATATTTTAGTTTCCTACTTCATATCCTTCAGAAAAGTCACACCAATGCAAAATCTTTTATTTTAGCAATTTGCTAAATTTATAAGCCCATTATTTAAAATCTGTCCCTATTTTTGTGCCTTTGTTCCCTCATTATTTTTGCCTTTGTCCAGATTTCCTATGCTCAGAGGTTGAGAGGTATGTGACCCAGTTATGCCAGTCCCTAACTCTCCCTTTAGGAAGCCTGCTGTTAGTGCTACTATTATATCCTTGCTGTCTTTTTTGCATCTGAGTCCAAAATCTTTTGAATTCCTGCTGTGTTAATCAAGGCAAACACATCAATGTATTTACCCAGCCATTTTTGTTTTCTTTTACTGCTATTGGTATATGGGCTGTCAAACAATCATATTCTCTGGTGATACCAAGTTGACCTTCAACTCGGTCATCCCCTTCACCTTGCATAGCCCCTATGTTTAGAGTGCTAGTAGATCCTGTAGGCACTGAGAGTGAGTCTATGAGGATCTCATCCCATTCCATCCCATTGGACTCAGGTCCACAACCTTTATCACAGTTGCCTTTGCTCTTGTTTGACCACCAGTGTTGTTGGAGGTGTCAGCACCCAAAACCTTCTGAAAAGCATTCCATTCCCCCACAGGCAATGTTACTAGTACACCCCTCAGATGTTCTCTCCAATCCATGCTCTGCCTCACGTGGCTTACTCCTCCCACTAGTATTCATCTTACTAAGTAGCTGTCAGCTCACCTTATGCTTGCGGGTTTCTCAAATCCCATTCCACCATCTGAATGACAGCACCTCCTTTCCTGCAAGCTTGCCTATTTCTCTTTGCATGACTGCTCACACACTGTTCTTCAGGCCTTGTTTCTTTATAACCCCTCAACCCTATGGGTTGTCTACTTGATCCCTTACTTGGGTCTTCTTCTTCGGCCCTGCTCATCTCACTGAGGAGCAAATTCACTTGCTCGGGACATTCTGTAAAGGAAGTGTCAGACAATGCCTACTTCATGTCCCTAAGATAAAAGTCTTGTCTTGGTAATAATTTGTTTATTGACTCCCTCTTCCTCCGTTTTTGTTATAGACTTTATATCACTAATATTTCTCATTAAATGTTAATTTTTTTCACCACTTCTTGAATCATTTTTGCTTGACTTAGCAATAAATGTCAGCTGAGTCTACCATACCTGTGGGTGGCTCCTGTAAATATTATGCTGCTTAGTCCCAACCAACAGACGCCATTACTCCTCCCCTCTTCCTTATCCTACCAACTGAGGCACAGACTCTGTTCCTGCTAATGGTTCAGCCCATGTCTCCAACCATCTACTTTAGGCTGAGTTGGAAAGTTAACATAAGCCTGTACACTCTGCTTTACAGGGTGATTACAGCTGAATGGGATTTAGGCTCCTGCCTTTGACATTAATATTCTCTGTGCAAATGTATTAGCAAGTGCAGGTACTGACTGATTGCATGGATCTTATTAATCAGTTGTTGTATGTCATTGTGGGAAACCTTATGGCTTTATGATGGTCCCCTTTTTGCACTCTGAAACTCAAAATGGAATTTACCCTTACTCCAGTGTTGTGCGATCTTGGATTTTGTATTAATAATTGGCAGGTGGGTGGTGCAGGGGACTTGCCCCCTGCATTAAAAATATTTTTGATAATTTGAGTTTTGGATATTTTCAGTCTTTTGAACTTTCAATCTTCTGACATAGTCCCATACATATATATATATATATATATATGTATGGGTCTACTTTTTTTCATTGAATGTCATTTCACTAAATTTCATTTCACCCCAACTATATCGCTGAAAACTACAAATTGCTAAAAACTCATTTCACTGAATATCATTTCACTGAACTGAACTTAGTATATATGGCACTGTGTAGAGTACTGTAAGGCAAGTAAAATGTATATGCCCTTTTCCCCACTGCAGTGCAATCTTAGAGTTAGTATATATAGTTAGGGGCAGGGTGGGGAGCACCTTGTTTGTTTCATATTGTATTTTACCAAAAATGCTAAAACAATACATTTTAAACCTTAGACACGCATAATTGCAACACCAATGACTAACTCTCTCCAGAAGACAATTTATACTCATACTAAGTGAGGGGCTATGCCCCCACACCCCCCAGTGTGGGGGGTTGTGCCTCAACCTCCCCAACTATATATACTAAGTCCAGGATCGCACTACAGTGGGGAAAAGGGCATATACCATTTACTTGCTTTACGGTACTCTACACAGGGCCATATATACTAACTGCAGTTCAGTGAAATGAGATTCAGTGAAATGAGTTTTCAGTAATTTGAGTTTTCAGCGAAGTGCACATGATGATATGAAATTCAGTGATATGAGTTTCAGCAAAACAAAGTAGACCCATATCTATCTATCTATCTATATATATATATATATATATATATATATATATATATATATATATATATATATATATATATATATATATATATATATATATATATATATATATATATATATATATATATATATATATATATATATATATATATACATAGATATATATATATATATATGGTTCTAGGACTTTTGATCGAAAGATCAAAAGTCCGAATACATTACCACCGAACACACTTTAACAAAAGTGCTTTCATCGAAAAAGTGCTTTCGTTACAGTATGTTAAAAAAAAAACAAACACAAAATCTACTTGAATGCAGGGGGGCAAGCCTCCCTGTACCCCCCTGATGTGGGAGGCTGCTCCCCCCACACCCTCCATACTTAAATATTCTCACTCCGATGTTGCACTACAGTGGGGAAAAGGGAATTTTCCCTTATCGCACTGTTGTATGACCGGAACAACAAGCATACTTACGTGAAAGTGCTGCTTCAGTGAACAGCACATTCGCACAAGCATGCTTACCAATTTTCTATTCGGTGAAAGATGCAGTCACGCATCTGTATGGATCCCATAAATATATATATATATATATATATATATATATATATATATATATATATATATATATATATATAGTATAGGGATATATATATATATATATATATATATATATATATGTATATTATAGGGATATATATAGATATATATATATATTTATATATATATATATATATATATATATATATATTTATATAGATATAATATAGACATGGATTATCTGTCTGTCTGTCTATATCTATCTATCTATCTATCTATCTATCTATCTATCTATCTATCTATCTATCTATCTATCTTCTTGCTTAATAGTTTAGCCCTGTGGCAGAAATGTTTTTTGGGAAGGCAATCAAGAGTATTTAGTGAAAGGTATAAAAATAGAAATGCAGAGCAAAAAGAAAATGAGGAAGGTATTAATTACAAAACGTGAAGAAATGTATTCAGTCACTCGGGCTGTTTTAACTGATCTCCTTGTTATGTTTGCATGTTAAGCAGTTAAGTTTAACTTTACATGAGATCTTAGTCCTTCATGCAATGGTATTCCAAGGGTGCATATTAATATCTTTATAACTAAGAAAAAAGTGGGATGGAGGAATCATTTCAAATGAAGAGTTGGTGAAATGGCAAGAATCCTAGACTTGGATATGATGCATCCTAGTAACATTAATCTGGCTTGCTTCAATTCCTCTAATGTAAGTTTTAAACTATCTGCTGTGTCATTTCAATCGATCAAGAAATAAGACAAAGTAAGAATTGTTATAGTTGCCTCACTTATGGTTTTATATTTTATTTTATCCCGTGGTGCTTTTGCAAGGTTTAAAACAAAGATAGGGCTGTAATGCACAGAAGGCGCACTTGTTATCTGAAGAATTATGAAAGGTGAATAATGGTCAGGCCCAAATGGGCAATTTCAGGTCCACTAACAGAGGAACATTAGCCAAATGGATAATGTAGAAACAGCTGAGGGAGGTCCTGTGCCCAAGAAACAAAAACAAAAAAAGAAAGACATTAATTACCAGTATCGAGAGAAGAATTGTCAGCTACAGATTCAATATGGGAGGTGCAAGGACAAGGTGACAGTCAAGTTCACTAAACTGATGAGTACTTTCAGTCCTTTCTAAATGTGCTAAATGATGAATGGAGAGACAGATTACTTCATATCTTAGGAGAGGTTAGTCATACAGTGCAGAAAAAGGCACAACAGTCTCACATCAATAACATGTTGGCAGATGATGCAATGAGCTCTGCCTTCCAGTATTACCTATTAGTGAAGTAGGACAAAAGGATGTTGTAGTGCATCCAGCAAGCAGCACTGTTATTCATGCAAAATCAAATGAGCATTTGGTATCTGTATATTTTATGGGCGTGTGCATTATAACACATATCACTCAGGCAGCGACAGAAAAATTTGGAAGTACAATCACATTGATATATTTGATCTTATAAATTTTGATGAAGTACAGAGAATCATGGATGGAGAAGCAGTGGATTCCTATGTTTTAGTTGATTGAAGAGTTGTCTTCTGGATTTGACTACAAGGCAAAGAACCTCAAAGGAAAATGATAGGACAATTAGGTCCTCACTACTGTTTATTATATGGCAATAATTCTGGAGGAGTCTGATCAAGATCTCGTCTTATTGAGTTACATTCTTATCGTCTGGGAGGGATGCTTTATTAAAGGTGGGCTCTAGTGGTTCTGGTATGATTAGAGGTACAGAAACTTTAAATCTTCAGATAAGCAATTAATATGGGAATTGAGGCACACTGACACATAGTTCAGTGTCATGTTTGTCAAAACTGGACCTAAGTTTAGCCATCCGGAGGAAATGTCAAAAGTTTGTTAGTCAGGTCATTCTGTGCTTCTAATGCAGGCAGTATTGTATGGCTTTCTTGTGGGTTTGATTTAGCCAATCAATTTTGAAATAGGGGATATAAAGTGGGCAATATTGCCATGGCTAGTAATTGGGTATCTACACAAGCCAAATAAGACCTCCTACAATATAAAAATAGGGATAAGACACCAGAGGATCAAGATGTTTTGAGAATGCTTACTACATATGGACGCAACACCAAATCTTTCATGAACATTATCCAGAAACATTGGAACATTTTGTTGTCAGACCCAAAATCAGCCTCTAAGGTAGGTCAGAGATGCTTCTTCTCCTTCAGACATGGTAAACATTTAGGCTCACTTTTGAGACATTATAAACATACTTCCCAGGTCCCAGCTGGACGTACACAACATACACTAATGGGTGATAAATTATGTGGCACTTATCCATGTGGTCATTGCACACATTGTGCTAGAGTTTTCAAAATCAAGGAATTCACTAGTCCCATTACTGATAGAGTTTTTGATATAAAGTTTCTGGCCAATTGTGGTTCAGATTGGGTGGTGTATCTGGCCACTTGTCCTTGTTCAGCTTTATACGTGGGCCAGATGTCTAGACCATTACACATCCGGATTTTGGAACACATGAGTGACATAAGGAATCACAGACTATCTAGTGTGCTTTACAAACATACACTTAAGCACCTCTTTGCTTCTTTTTATTTTATGGTCATTGACAAAGTTACAGGGGACAGGTCTCTCAAAGGTGGTTGGCACACAATTTTAAATAATAAAGAAAAAAAAATGGATAATCAAATTGGGTGATCTTTTTAGCCCTGGTTTGAATGAACATCTTTAAATATATCCTTAATAGGAATCCATTAAGTACATAATGATTTGATTGGTATGTCTTTAATATGCATATATACTGTTGCTCTGATGTGAATTATTTTTTCATTTTGGTTTATGCACTGAGGAAGGCTAATACAGCCAAAACTGGTTTGCTTGCTTTTTACAGAACAATTTTGTGCTTTACTTGGGGTGTTTGACACTCCTAGTTGTTTGGACATGTTTATTTAATAAATTTATATTCCCTTGGCATCTTCCATTGGTGCTGGCCCTATTTCTTATATTTGTCTTGGTTTTTTGGGCCTTGGCACTTGGCGTACCTGCAAGGAGTTTGGTCTGAGTTTCTTGCAGGTTTACTCATATTTGTGGAGACAGACACCCTGCAGCTAAATGCTTGTCTAATGAGAATAAGGGCAATGCAGTTGGACATACTTTGCCTTTTAAAACCAATGATTTTGCTGACTTACAAGGAAAGAGAAGCAATAATTCCTTTTCAGGTGTTAGCCAGACCTCTGCCACATGTAGATTTAATTATGTTAACCCAAAATCATTCACCCATTAAAACTGAGCTATTGGGAGCATTGTTGTGGGATAATCTGAAGAAACAAGATGCTATTGAATTGATAAATGGTTATAAGCCCAAATCATGTCATCAGCTAACACATTCTAAGAATTTGGAGTCAATAAGATGCAAAGAGCATACACTTGCATCATTGCTGCTCAAAGGCAAGGTAATTAGTCCATTCCAGTCACCACCCTTTGAGTCTTTTGTAGTCACTTCTCTTGGTTTAGTGCCTAGGAAAAAAGAGGGATATGTTAGATTAATATATCACTTATCCTTTTCATAAGGTCCTTTGTTTAACAATGGTATTAACACCTTATAGCCTAGTGACACCTCTAGTTGTTCAAGCATTTACATCCTACTGAAACCTTTAGGCAATATTGTTCATATTTGCAATAATTTATTTATTTATTTATTGACATTTGATTACATTGAAAGTCTGGCTGGGTATGTGTCCATTTTCAGTGAAGGCCCAAGGAGAAAAGCTCTAAAGTATCGCAAAAAACATTTTAAGAACAATAATTGTGTAGTCATCAAAAATAACACAAAAGCATCTACGCTTTAAATAAGTATACCAAACTAGATATAATGTGAAAACATTGGATAATTTATTTAATTAACATTTGTTTACTGGACTAGTCCGACTGGGTTAAAAAATATTTTCAGAGGAGGTGCGGGGAGAAAAGTTCCACATATAGAACTACATAACAGTACAGAGAAATTACAGTTGTTAGATGCATAACACACAATATACATCATTAGTAACAGGCACAAAAAGAGAAGTATTAGAATCTAATAAAAATACTGCAGGATAGTTAAGGTACTTAGAAATTATATGCTGATGATTTGATAGTATATATTACAGAGAGTTTTATGTTTGAGAAGGTTTTTAGCTGCACTAGCCAGAAGTAGTGCATGTACACAGCCAAGAATAAGCAAGAACGTTTTTGAGCAGGCATTTGAACTCTTTACAATTAGTAGTTGTTCTAATGTTTAATGGAAGTGAGTCCCAATTTTTTACTACATGGTGGGAGTATAAGGAATCTTCAGTGGTATTTGTTGATTTGGTTACCTGTAGTAAGCATGAATTAGTTGATTGAAGGGAACAGCTGGTTGAATAGGTTTGGAGAATGTTTTGTAGTGCAGGAGTTTTCTCAGCCTGATACATTATATTTTGTGCCATAGTCAGCTGATTGTACAAAGGCCAGGACAGGTTTTTTTTAATGTCACAATGCTGTATATGATTTGGGGAGTCAGAAGCAAATTTGGCTATTTTATTGTAACATTGTTCTAACTTCTTTAGATCTGTTTTTTTTTTTTTTTAGATTAATAAGAATTGGAGAAGCATATAGGAGAGTTGATAAAGATGAGTTCTGAAGATAGCTATTCTCGAGGTGTTGGTAAGATATGTTTTGTTTCTGTATAAAGTACCCATTTTTTGTGATATTTCTTAATAGTTTGTCTGTTACTGGTAGTGATGAAGAAAGCAGTTGTGGGGGAGGCTCTGGAGGGTTGGAAGACCATTTTTTTTGGGGGGGGGGGTTGAGTATGAGCTGCGATTCTGATAGCTAAGATTCTATTTCAGAGAAGGACTTTTGTGTGATTATGCTGAAGTTGTTGGAGCATGGTATATAAGGGTAGAGTCGTCTGCATACTGGATGATAGTTGCTAGTGGAATGGCAATGTTTACATCATTAGTGAAAATGCTGAATAGATGTGGGCCAAGAATTTAACCTTGTGGTACTCCTAGTGTCACTGGGAGAAGGGTGGAGAGGTTATTTTGCCATATTACTGCTTGCTGGCATTCTTTTAGGTACCTTTGGAACTACAGGACAGCAGAAGGATGTAGGTTCAGGTTAATGAGAACATTTAACAGTCTGTGGTGTGAGACCATATCAAAGGCCTCAGACATGTGTAGAAAGACCGCAGAGGCAAATTCACCCTCATTACACAGTTTATTGATGGTACTGGAAAGGTTAAGGAGCACAGTAGTGGTGTTGTGGTAAGATCTGAAACCATGTTGGGAGCTGGCAAGGAGGTTATTGGAGTTCAGGTAGTGAAGGAATCGGGCATGAATACATCTTTCTAGGATTTTAGATAAAGGGGGTAAAATGGCATTGGTCTGTAATTAGTGAGCTCTGTTGAGCTGCCACCCTTGTGTATGGGGATAATATGTATGATTTTCCATAGTTCTGAGACATCTTGTTCTGTGACAGATCTGTTGATTAGACTTGATACAGGGTAGGATATGGCTTCTGCTGCTATTTGTAAGTATTGTGCACATAGGTGGTCTGCTGCAGTGGTGGTGGGTTTGAGTTTCTTTAGTAGTTTTTCTATAGTTTTTGTGGGTATAGGTTGAAAGGAGAATGATGTGCTATTTGGGTTGGGGGGTTGGGAGAGGTAGGCAAGTTGGAGTTCTTGTTAATTAGAGACAGTATACCTTCTGTGAAGAACGTGTTAAATTCTTGTTAAATAAATGGTGAAAAATAGGCACAGCTCATATGACAGTTATCTAATATTTAGAGAGAAATGTTATCCACTTTAGAGATATTACATTTCAGTTACTATAATGCAAATAGGAATTGGAATATGAAATGGGAGAAAATACAGGGTTATGGCATATTTAGATAGAGAGCCAGGGGTGAGAAATCGATTGAAGTTAGGAAGTGAGCAGAGAATGGGGAGTAAGGGGGTGTAAGGTATGAATAGATGCTTGTTCATATTTAGGGATATAGTTTATCAGAGGTTTGAACCATGCCAGATTTTAGCTAAGAAGTCTTTCAGGATGGTTTTATAGGATGGCAGGGAGGGCATTGACCTGATGGATACATGTGAGGAGTTCTGGGTCTTAACAACATGGTATCAGAACAGACCCAGCACAGCAGATTTGTGGACTAAGGAGTTTTTGTCATTGGATCGCAATGAGCAAGTTGAAACATAATAGTGAAGAATACTACTTAGTGCTGGACAAGCAGATGGATGCTGGGTAATTATATAGGTGATAAGAAGCTGGGTATGTTAGTTAATGGGGTAATGCTAACCAATTTAGGCTTTATAGTGTTATACAGTGGTGGGCCCTGAAGGGGATATTTGCTGCAAATTTTGCCACTTTATTATACATTCTTCCAGTTCTGCTTTTTGTGTTGTCTGTAGGTTAGTAAGGATGGGAGTGCCATAAACTAATGAAGGGCGGGATAGATTTATGTCCCAGAGACTCCCCCATCTATGGAATAGACTCCCTCTCCATGTCAAGCAGAGTACCTCTCTAGCCCTCTTTAAGAGGAACCTGGATGACTGGATGGGAAACAGAAAATATACCTATGAAATTCCACCTGTGTCACTGCTGGACAGGGGAAACAGGTGCTGATTTTGAGGAAACATGGGCAAAATTCTTGTCTTGCTTATAAGGTCCTCTGGGCAAATAGCCAAGTATCATCATATGAACCTATGAAGGGAGGATATAAATAGTGCAAGTGCAGTTTTTCTTGCACTGGAGATACATTTTTTGGCTCTATAAAGGGTTCCCCATTTTTGGTGATTTTTAATGCAATTTTATATATGCAGGTTGAATTTAAGATTATCATTCACCATCATATCAAATAATTTGCTAAGAGAAGTGACTTAAATGGTTGTATTATTAAAAGAGAGGATTTTAAATTTTGTTTTTCATTTGAAAGCGATTTGGGAAAAAGAAGTACATTTCAAAACTGCTACATACAACATATTAGAATATTTCATCTTGAAGCTTACACAATGGCAGATACTATGGTGCTGATATTTGACCTGTTAAGTGCAGATAAAGATATATTGAATATTATTTCTATATTATTTATTTGTATTGTAATAATTTTCATATTTTTCTAACTATCTCAGCAACCAAGTGATGACAGAATTACTTAGCTTCCCAAGAAAGCTCACAGCTGAATTAAGAAAATACTGCTGACAGTATGTATATTGGTTGAATGGTTACTGAAACATTGTAATTGCTTATGTAACATTGTAGCATTCACATTCACTGTTTATTGTAGCATATAAAACCCAGTTTAAGATCTAGAATGGAATGAATGCAGCTTCTGTAAAGAATGGAGTGAGGGAGTTAACTGGGAGAAGTCGTGGAGATTGTAGGTGGTGGTATTATTATGGAGTTTGGCTGCAAGAGGTTTGAAGGTACCTGGTAATAGCAGTTTAAAATGAAGAAATCCTAGGAGCAGCTCTACTTTGCAGGAGACTGTTAGACATTTGGGTTTGGAAAGAGTGATGCAGTGGTGAGTCTGAGGGAGGAACTAGAAATTAATTGACAGAATTTAGTTTTCAATGGACTGTAGAATGGATTATTTTTTAGAGGCTGTGGCTATGATGGGGAGCCTATATTCAAGATGAGCAAGGAGGACTCCTTTACCTATTGCAGGTTTAGCTGGTTGGAAAGAAAAGATGATATTTTCCATGACCAGAATAAAAGAGAACTTAAGTTTTTGGGGTGTTTCCATTGTAGCTTTGGAAGTTAAGTGAGTGGTCTAGCCAAAAACATAAGTATTTATAGGACCATTGAGATCTGCAATGTTGAGATTTTTAGCAGTTGTTTCAGGTTTTTAAAGGTTCCAAATATCATATATTTGTGTTTTAGAAGGGGTATAAGAGTAGCTTATGGTTGTTTATCCAAGAATTAAGTAGCGAAAGTCAGACTAAAGCTGGGTTTTCTTTTTTGTGGCTGTATAAAGATGTGGGCATTCTCTAAGTTCAGAACTGAGAAATGCACATCTACTTCCTCTTTACATGGGCTAAAGAATAAATTACAAAATGTCTCTTATAATTTCAAAGAAGATTTCCCTTGATCAGCTTATGGAGTTTGCTGGTTTACTAAATTTTCCTTGTAGCTCATGGTAGAATGCTAATGGGGCATAAAAAATATTATAAAGTGACTTAATAGAAGAGTAACAGATGACTTATGTCTATGGTCCCATTTATTGTTGGATTTTAATGTTTGTTCTTTTGGCAAAGGTATTGAGTTTCCAATGAGGCACTTACTGTTTATATACATATCTTGCAGTTTCAGCATGGGAGGCTTATTTCAGTGGCCATTGGGTTTCGGCTATAATCATGGACAGAAAATTGGAGAAAAGGCATCACTTTTTTAGAGCTTATGATCCTCTGGGTTTCAGTTTTGGCATAGCAAAAGAAGTTCAAAAACTGAAAATGAATTTTCACATCTAATAATGATGCAATAGTGAAGGTTTTTAAACATAAAGCATGAAAAGTGTTTTTACTGATTCTTTGCATCAGTTTCAAGTAGCAGGATTCAGGCCAATGACTTCCAGTGCAGCCCTCATACCCAATCCCAAACTCCAAGAAGTAAGGCTATTTGGAGAAGAATGTCAACCAACATGGTTTGGAGATTGTGGACCATCTATAGGAAGAAGGCATAGATTTTAACATTTTATGCAATTTTAAAACTCTTGTTCTCAGGAAGAAAAGAGTTGGGCTTTTCATATAATTCTCTGATATTTAATACATTGTTGTTTGCAAAGATTTGTTACCTTGATTGTCCAAATTAATTTAACTACAATAAGTTCATTGTCTAACATTTTCAATTTGGTAGCTATATTGAAACATTCTGTATTGTGTGGTCCTGTCAAGGGATAGGAGAGGTTAAGGGTATATCATTCAGATGGTAGGTGCCTAGTTAGCTGCTCAGTGTTAAGGGCAATTCATTTTGGTCTGCATGTTATGTTTAGATTGTACTATAGTTATGTGATGTGGTCATTTCTATTCACCTCGTTGTATTTTGGTGCATTTAGAGTCACTGTATGATTGAGGCCTCTCAAATGATAAAATGAAGGCTTTATTTCCAGTGCAGCCTTAATGTTGATCAAGAGGTCCAAAACTGATCACAATGGCAGAAGGACTCAAATTGTTTTGGTTAAAACTGAGGAGTATAAACTTTTCCTACTAGCAGGAGATCTAATTTAAAATGTATGGCCTCTCCAGGTGATCTAGATATGCCAACGTTTGTTTCTCCTAATGACTTTCTGGTTACTTCCAAGGATTTTGATTTGCCATTAGCTGCATTGGTCATGCAGGAGTTAGCTCATTTTGGATGCTCCTCACATTCAATCAGAATAGGGTGGGCAGTCTCTTGATGTGTTGAAAAAGACAGGTAAATGCTTATTCAGTGCATATTTGAGATACCTTTGTTAAATCATTTTACATTTATTCTCATCTCCTATTTTTTCTTTCAGAAAAAATATGAATTATGGTTTTGATACATTCTTTTATTTCTGAAGCATCAGAGGGTGGGACAAAGTTTGAGCAACAGTGACAAATTTGAGACTGGATCAGCACACCCACAGAGTAAAATGGAAAAGAGACTCTATGTTAAATTGAAGGCATTTACTGTCACTGCTTTTTCAATGATTAAACAAGGTAGGTCTTTGCCATGGTCTGATAATCCAGGCAGGAGGAAATGATTTAGGTTTCATTCTTAAGCAGCATTTAGTATATTATATACTCAGAGATGTTGTGGATATTAACAATCTGCTAGTGTAGCTGTGCTTGGCATGGGCAGCCATAGTGCCTTCCCTGGGATTCAAATAAACCCTGTGTAGGCTTTGCATGAAGTGTACATGGAGATTACATGTTTGCGTGATAGTGCCATGAATATAAATGATTTGCAGCATGCCTAAGTTAGGTTTTGTGGCTGGCAGCACTCTTATATGTTCATAGGTTCATAGGCAGTTACTAGGCTATTGGCCCTAGGGCCTATATAAGCCTAGCCAAAAAGGAACGTTGGCTTTCACCACCTAAGAAAATAATTTACCTGTGCCCCTGTTGAGCAGAGCCACAGAAGTAATCCCTGGGGTAAATTTCCTATTTCCCATCCAGTCATCAAGATTTTTCTTGAAGAGTGCTAATGAGGAGCTTTATTTGATATAGATAGGTAGTTTGCTCCAGAGTATGGGAAGTCTCTGGGACAGGAATCTATCCCTTCAGCATGTTCTGTTTATTGGTGACAAAGTTTAGGTCCCTAGAGCGTGTAGCTTGGAGGGATTGGGATTTCTTTAAGTGGAGCATGTCCAACAGCTCTGGGTTTAACATAGCTTTCTATGTTTGGCAGAGATTGCATCTGAGTAGGCGATATGTGACGGAGTAAGGTTGGAGTTTTTTGAGACAGTCTGCATAGGGCATCTGTTTAAGGCCAGGAATCTTCTTTGTGAGGTATTTCTGCAGCCTTTCCATTTGTTGTAGATGTCTTGTGAGGGACATACCAAAAGGAGTGCTGTACTCTATAATGGGTTTAATGAGTGATGAGTACAGGGGAACAATGATCTCTTTTTCCTGGATGAGAAACCTTTTGTGATGAGGTGTGCCCTGTGAAAGGATATCCTGACTACTGTGCCAATGTGATTATCAAAGGAGAAATTACTGTTCACCCGTGTCCCAAGGTATCTTATCACACTTTCAATGTTAAGTAGACTACTGACTATGTGGTAGTTCATGGGTACAGAGTTTTTACCAAAAGGGATGACAATACACTTTTTGGCAATGAGCTTGAGGCCATGGCTTTGACACCAGGCATCTGTCTCAGTGAGGCCCTTTTGTAGGATGTCCACATTGTTAGGAGTTTTGATTATGGCTCGTAGTTTGCATTCATCTGTGAACTTCGTTAGCCAAAGACCTTCTGTGTTAACCTGTACTTCAGAGAATTAGGTACCAAACAGGAGAGGACCCAGGACTGAACCCTGTGGTACTCCACTTGTCACTGGTCTGAAGTCAAATTTGGAGTCTGCTACTTTCACAGTGTGGGTTCTGTCAGTGAGCCATTTGGCAATCCATCTTGTAACATAGGGATTTATACCTAGTTTAATGAGTTTATCTATAATTTCAGAGTGGGGATGATGTCAAAAACCTTGGCAGACTAAGAAACTGTGTAGGAAATGTGGATGCAATTTTGTTGAAAGCAAAGCACCTATGGTCTGTGAATTTGTGTGAAATTCCACAATGACCACCACGGCTTCACAGATAGCTGTGAATCATAGCTATCAACCTGTAAGAGCAAGAAATCTGAACAAAGCCACCAATAATGGGGGGACAAAAGGCCAAATATGGGGCAGTTTTGAAATATTGCTCTTACAAAATGTAGCAAATTGATAGAACAACATGTTTTGTATTATCATGAATTTTCTGAAAGGTATGAAGTCTGGAATTCAAATGTCTGTCATCATTTTCTGAATTTAACCCTCAATAATTTGCCAGCGATTTCCAGAAAACCACAATTTTAGTAAAAATGGATAAAAAATATGAGGTTGAAATCTGGACATTCTGCAAAAATCTGTACAGTTGAGAGGTATGCGAATCTGTTACTGCAACATATCTCCACAAAGACCAACATAATGTGGGCACATTTAACCAGAAATATGGACATATTTGCCATAGATGTCAAGTGGACATGTGGCAGAATGAAACTCAAAATATATGTCATCCTCTTTGACCAATATATGTGGACAAAGACATAAAAATGGGTGTGGGGGGCAAAGGCCCAAAATAAGGAGATAATTTTAATATTGCACTTCCAGATTTAGATGGTTGGTAGAATAAACAGGTTGTAAATTAGCATGAACTTTCTGAAGAGCATGACATTTGAAACTCAAATGTCAGTCACCAGTTTCTGACTTCACTCTCTAATGACATGGCAATGATTTGCCAGAAAGCAAAAATGCTATGAGGAAAAGATCACAAATATGTGACAGAAACTGGACATTCGGCACAAACCAGGACAGTTGAGAGGTATGCACTCAAATGTATGTAATACTGAGTCACATCAGTCCAGATATCCTCCCAGTGATATGGCAGAAAGCCACAAATTTGAAAAGGAAAACATCTGGGCATCCTGGGAATATTTGGACAGTTGACAGTGAATGAATGTAAAGTATATGGTTCAAACACGGATTCACTTTACAAGCTTGATGTTTTAAAACATTGAAATTCATATGGCCAAGACCATATAATCAATGTTTTAAAACATTGAACCTGCAAAGGAAACACACAAAAAAAACAAAAAAAATATTTTCTAAGACACTTTTGCAGGGGGGCAAGCCCCCCTGCACCCCCCCCCCGCTATTTAAATATACCAACTTGGAGATCGCACTACAGCGAAGAAAAGGGAAAGGTAACTGTTCTGTGCTGTATGGAGATCTCTGCTTTACAGGGTCGTTGTTTTAAAATGTCAATTATATGGTCACGGCCATATGAATTTCGACATTTTAAAACATCGAGCTTGTAAAGTGAATCTCCAGACACAGTACAGGACAGTGTACCTATTCGTGGCATTCTGTACTGAAGCTGTGTTAATGATTTGTAACATGACATGGACTGCCTGTAAAATGATCACTCAGGGGAAGTGTGTGTGCTGAATAGAGGTGAATTGTAGGAATGAACACAGGGAAAAGGGAAAGGTGAACCTCCCTCATATACAGCAGAGGAAGGCATGCTAATGGAAGATGGCTGTATCAGCAACATCAAACACATATCTATATGGTACAATATGTACTGTACAGTGAAAATGTGTGTCTGTGATTGTCACACACGGTGCCATAACAAATGGAAGGGCACCTGTGTGAGATAAGTATCCTTACATGAATAATGCAGGTGACACCTATCAGGGATCTGACATACAATGGGTATAGGGTGCACATTGTGATGCTGTGCAGACTGATATGCCTGAATATGATTGTACTCACAGCAGAGGTCTCCAACAAGGTAGTCATCAGTAAACGATCATGGAATACATTACAAGAATCAACCACAGTCATGGACAATATCAGAATAATACCAACATTAATCCCATGCCTCTGACATAATATATTTGATTTGTTGTGATAAGAGATGAACCTGAACACATTTATTTATTTACATTTGTTTACCAGGAAATTCTGACTGGACACAGGTCCATTTTCAGTGGAGGCCCAGGGAGAAAAGCTCCACAAGTACAAATAAGTAAATATTACAATAGTAAATGAGTTTAAAGTAAACAACGTGAATTTAGATTACAACAACAGAATGACATTCAGGGTACACCAATCAATTGTAGAAACAAACATACAATGAAAACTGAGTAATCTGTTTTTACAATTGAGGAGACAAATAAGGAGCCTAAAGTTGTGGTGATAAAGCAAGTTTAATGGCAGATGAACATGTAAGCTGTTCAGATTGGTTAGGAGCTTTGTTAATCAGGGTTGGAGCAAGGACAGAGCCATTGCGTTTTTATGTGAGACTTGAAAGTGGTTTTGAATAGACTGCTGGATGATAATTTGGTTCTCGGGTGGGGGGGGGGGGTTGTTCCATAGGTTGGATATACACTTGAACAACTATTATGATGCATCCACACTCTATGATGGTGTCCATGCACACTGTCCAGGCACTGTAATATCTGCAGGAGGTGTTAGGAGGGTTACTGCTATACCTGTTTGCGATAGTATAGGCAATACAGGCTAGTTGTCTTGTGTACATGGCATATATATGGCACAATCCACACTGTCATGGAAGAGATACATGTCATTAATGTTGTCAGGCATCTATATAAATAGTATGTGCATAAGTAAACCAGGTACTGCACATGCATCTGGAGTAACAACTTGACTGGTGTTCCTCACCATCAGACAGTCATGTGTATTCCAAAGAAAGAGTACATAGGTATGGCCAATAAACTGTGTGACAACTCACTGTGACAAAGGTAGTACTCTTCAGTTACTCTTCACTGGAAGATGCCTAATGAGTTACATGAAGAAGGGTGCATTGTATGCAGTTATTGATGTGATGAAGGCTGGGAACCATGAAGGTATTATGACCTCTGATGTGTATGCCCTTCACGTACCCAGTACTTGTGTTACATTTAAGGGAGTAGTCAGCAGTGTAACCACATGCTGGTGGATGTACCACCTAGGAACTCACCATGTGAAAGTTGGTGAATCAAACTGTACCACTAGAGCTGTCACCATTGGCAAACCCCAGGGATCTGTGCTTGGCCCTTCACTGTTTGAACTATTTCACTCATTACAGGCTAAATCATGTGGCCTTTAGCTTACCATATTTGTGAATACTTGTATATTGTGTGCAATCAAAGAGTCCACCAATGGTGTTATAGTACAGGATGAGCTACCACACACAACTGAATGGTGACAAAGGCACACAATCTACAAATAAATGTAGAAATGTGAGTTTTTAATGTTGTCTGTCTAAAAAGTGGAATTCCATGTTAATCACAGCATGGGCAACTGTCCTGCTATGCAGAAACCCAGTGATGCAAGCACTGGGAGCACATGTAGGTAGCAATCTAGACTTTGACCACTGAGTACCCACATTGGTATTGAAAGCCTATGTTGTGCACATCATAACTCATGCCATCATATTGAGATCTTAGGATTGTATGACAGTACTGTAGTCAAAACTCTTAACAACACTAATACAGTATAAAGTTCTCTTCTTCATGTACCTACCAGACACATGTAGTAGCTGGAGAGACCACAGGGATTTATCAGCAAGATAACACAGGGCCTACAAACCATACAATGATGTCTGTGGATAGATTAAAAGCCATGTCACTGCAATATTTATTGTATAGGATAAGGTGACATCTGTCTGGCCTCCAGGGCAGTCTCTGACCCTGCCCTGGTGGGAGTTCTGCATATCCACGAATCTGATATAGATGATGACATCAGCAGTGTCTGTTGAGGAGAATATAAGTCTCCCACATGCTGGTATAAAATGCTCACTGTAATGTCAAGCAACATTCTTACACACTCAAAGAGTAAATTGCAATGAGAATAGAACCATTACCTATCTAAGGTACACAGACTACAGAACCCAGAACTTTACATAAGTGCCACAGCTGAAGTCCAACTTGGAGTGTTTCAGACAACACTTTATAGCTGATAACATCAGCAGTGTCTGTAAGGAGACTATAACAGTGTCCCACATGCTGGTGTAAATTGCTCTCTGTAATGTTTAGCAGCAGCTCTCTCTCTCTCTCTCACACACACACACACACACACACACACACACACACACACACACACACACACACACAGAACCTCTACCTCTCTAAGTACACAGACTGCAGAACCCAATACTTTGTGCAAGCTCCCCAGCTGAAGTCTGAGCCAGAGTGTCTCAGGCACTTTATAGCTGATGATATCAGCAGTGACTGTAATGAGAATATAACAGTGTCCCTCATGCTGGTGTGAAGTGTTTTCTGCAATGTCAAGCAACAGCTCACACATTCACCCAGTTAACTAAAATGAGAATAGAACCCCTACCTATCGAAGTTCACAGACTACAAAAAACAGTACTTCCTCAAGTACAACAGCTCAAACCTGCCTTATATTGTCCCAGAAAACAGCTTGCACGTGCCCAGACAGACAGCCACACACACAGAATTGATTCCAGTGAGACTACAACCCCTACATATCTAAGGTCATAGACTACAGAGCCAAGTAGTTAACACAAGTGCCACAGCTCAAGTCAAACTTGGAGTATCTCAGAAAACACTTTATAGCTGATGACGTTGGCAGTGTCTGTAAGGAGAATATAACAGTGTCCCACATGCAGGTGTAAAATTCTCACTGTAATGTCCAGCAACAGCTCACACACACACAGTTGATTGCAATGAGAACAGAAACTGTACCTGTCCAAGGTACACAGACTACAGAACCCAGTACTTTACACAAGCACCACAGCTCAGTTGGAGTGTCTCAGACAGCACTTTATAGCTGATGACATCAGAAGTGTGTGTAAGGAGAATATAACAGTGTCCCATATGCTGGTGTAAAATGCTAACTGTAATGTCAAGCAACAGATCACACACACAAACGCACACACACACACACACACACACACACACACACACACACACACACACACACACACACACACACACATGCACACACACAAAGACATGCATGCATACACACACACATGCGCGAGCTCACATACACAGTTGGCTGCAGTGAGAACAGAACCTCTGCTTAACTAAGTATACAGACTATAGAACTTGGTACTTTACACAAGCACCATAGTACAAGTCTGAATTTTAGAAGAGTGCAGTTCATCTTATAGTACATGACATTAGCAGGCCATGTGAGAGACAAGATGCTAGGAGGCCTGCATGAAATGGATGTGTAGGCATGTGCAAGTATCAAAATACTGGCAACCTATGTCATTGGAAAAGTAACTGGAGGATATACACTTTTGATCTACTGTCTAGAGACACACATAAACTGTGTCAACTGTATTGAGAACAGAACCCCTGCCTACCTAATTCCACAGACTACAGAACTTAGTACTTAATGCAAATACCACAGCACAAGTCTGAGTTATACAAAACTGCAGGTGAAATTTTAGTAGATGATATCAACCAGCCATGTGGGGGACAACAGGGTGGGAGGCCTGCATAGGCACATAGTTTCATAGATTCATATGAGGCCACTAGCCTAATAGCACTAGGGTGTGTAGAAGCCTAGCTGTTTAAAATCACAAGTACCCTTACTGAGCATAGTTGGATGGTCTTTTTAGCAGTATGACTTTATGAATAGCACGAACTGGCCCTGTCCATACAGTCACCCAACCAATACTCAAGGTTTTACTTGAACAGGGTCATTGAGGAGCACTGCTTCACACACATTGGGAGCCTATTAGAGATGAGTGTGAATCATTCTGGGATATATTTGTCTCCTCAGCATGTTCCATTTATGTCCCAGGTTAGGTTGAAAGCCCTAGGACAAATTATTCTTGTCCCATTTGAATTGCAGATGTCCATCATTTCAAGAAGGGCAGGGTCTGAGACTGCTCTGCAGGGCAGGCATAGATCAACTCTCAGCGGCCTGCATGATGCCAAGTACAATGACACGTATGTTAGTCTTTCCATGTATGTCATGCTTGGAGGC
Organism: Protopterus annectens; assembly: GCF_019279795.1. Classification (NCBI taxonomy): domain Eukaryota; kingdom Metazoa; phylum Chordata; order Ceratodontiformes; family Protopteridae; genus Protopterus; species Protopterus annectens. Next base: position 509,962,635 of record NC_056744.1, read on the forward strand.
CTGGGAGTCTCTCAGGCACAACTCTTTGTTTTCTCTAGTTGCTGTAGGTGTCTGGTGAAATACAGACAGATGTGAGCATTGTACTCCATTACTGCCATGATAAGGGTAGAGTACAGCCAAAGTATGACTAACCTGGTGTTGGATGTGATGTCCATATGTATGATTTGTGCAATGCAGCTAGTGTGTTTCACCACTCTGGGCATATAGTGATGAAAGGGTAGTTTGCTATCAACATGCGTTTGCAAGTCTCACAACACTGTGTTTGAGCTTAGTGCTATGTATATCATTATTAGCAGGGGTACGTGATTGACAAAGGGGACATTGAGTCATTGCATGCTTTAAGTTTCAGTACATGAGTTTGGCAGCAAGCATTAATCTGTATCAGCCCCTTCTGAAATATGTTACCATCACTGGGGCAGAGTGTGTCCAGTTAACACTCATCTGCAAACTTGATAAACCACATAACATCTACTGTTGCCTGTGCTTCAGGGAAGTATTTCCCAAATAGTTGAGGACTTAGCACAGATCCTTGTGGTATTCCACTGATGAGTGGGCTAGTGGTGGAGGTGCAGTCCCCAACTTTGAGACTGTGTGTTCTGTCATTGAGTCAGTTGGGTATCTATCTAGTACTGTATGGTGTAATTCCCAGATGGGAGATCTTCACTATGACATAAATGGGGGATAGTGTCAATGACCTTGGATAATTCAACATACGTGTTATATCCTGTTATCACTCATCTAGGACTTTGGGGTCAGTATCCAAGAAGTCTTCAAGGATCAATAAACAAGATCTACCCCTGACAAAACAAAAATGTGTAGGGTCAAGTGTGTTGAAGGTCACCTATATCCCTGTGGATATGGCCCATGCTGATTGCTGCACTACCCTTGCAGATAAGGCTTTTTAGGTATTTTGCGTCAATAGTTGTAGATCTGCATATAACCATACTGATGTGCATTGCTTAGCACACAGCATCTGATAGTACATTTTGTAGTGTGGTTGATATATGTGTGGAAAAAGTACTGAGTCTCCAGGATTGCAGTGCTTGGGGAGGGGGTGCAAACACATGGATGTACTGTAAATATGTGACAGCCTGTTAGCTATGGCCCTCAGTTTGTAATGTTTCCACATGTAATTTCATATCATCCACAGGAAATGAACAGTAAACAGCAGTAATACAGCATAATATAAACATCTCCTTAGCTCTAAGAGCAGTGGGTTTGCACAATGGTTATCAAAGTGCATACACATACGAGATGCACATGTTTGTGCACAGGTAAGCAGTGGGCAAATCTGAGTTGCATTGTTAAAGCCTGACAGTTAGTATTGGGCCTATAAAATACACTTACTACTTAGCTGACTCTGTGGCAGCATATGTTAATGCACTGATACATTCCTTTTTTTGGCCCAGATGGTACTAGGTTCAAATACAGATGTATCTAATATTCTAAATTACTTTTCATTTCAGAGTGATAATGCAATGGCATGAACTGTTTATATGAGATGTGCTGCTGTGTGTTGGCATAGCATTGTGTTTTGGTGCCACTCACCGTCACTCAGCAATGAGCACCTTCACGTAAACATGGAGTCCAAAAAGTGAAGGAATTCATTGCTTTTCCGGTTATGTGTGTTGTGTGTGATTCAATTTTTGGCCATATTAAAGGTGTTAAAATTGGGTAGATTGGAAAGTGGTGAAATGGGGAGCAAGCAGGGGAAAGAACAAAGTCTAATAGTTAATACTGAGTCACTGGAATCACCTGCTACTTAACTGACTCTGTGGCAGCATGTCCTAATGTAGTTAATGCAATGATACATTCCTCTTTGGGACCAGATGGTACTGGATTTGAATGCAGCATTATGTAATACCACTTTTGCATTACCATTGCTGCGCATTGGTGTGCGATGAATACCATCATGTAATAATGCATGAAAGAAAAGAAATGGGGAAGATAGGACAGTGTTGAAATGTGGGGCAAGCAGGGGGAAGAACAAAGGGAAAGCAATACAGGAATATGTGCAGAATTTTAGCTGAATTTGGATTGTCACCTCCGGAGGGAGGGTGACCCCAACACAATAATTTTGTATAGCCAATTGGATCAAATCAAGTGTGTCAAGAAGGCTCATGTGTGAAATGGAGAGCTATGTATGGGACTTTTTTTTCTGTGGGACAGGCACCCATTTTTTCTGTTTTGAGAGAAAGAGAGGAATGTTGGGGAAGAGATGTAGGAATGTGTAAGTGAGGTAAGTTGAGTAGGTGAGGAAGCAATTGCAGACAGACAAGAGACAATAACAGTGATGGACACAAAAGGTTGGATGACACCATGACTGGGGTGAGGGTTGAGACATCACAAACCCATGGACATCAAGCTGGGTAAGAGTGAGAATAGAGTTTAGGTGACAGAATCACCACCTCTCCCACTGCTCCCAGTGGGTACCACTGGTCCAGCCTCCAGGGCAGGACTACCTGTGGGAGCAGGTAGAGCAGGGGCAGCAGAGTTGGTGTTGCCATGTTGGCTCCCAGAAATGCTGAGCAATGGTGCTGCAGCTCATGGAGTAGGTACAGGCAGATCCTGTGGGGCAGGCCTACTCCTCTGTTCTGTGGAGCATTTAATGATGTGGTAAACATTGATGACATGGATACAATTTGATAGCACATAATAAAAAAATAATGAAAATAAAATAAAAAAGAAGATAAGGGTTATGGTGAGAGGAAAAAAGTGATAAGATTAGTACCTTCATATGTGACATACAATGCATTGATACAATTAATTGCCTCTTTATCTTAACTTTGACTTTTAAGACTACCAACTCCTAACAGATAACTTTTACTTTTAAGACTAGCAGCTCCTAACAGACACACACTATACTACAGATTGCAGCAAGTACTCCTTGACATATGCATATATTGTACATATGCTTGTTCCAATTATACAGGTTGCACTTTACAGCAGGGCGTGTGTACCACTGGTATAGAGCTTTTACTTTAACTCATTAAATTACACAGAATTGAAGAATTAACATTATTGCATTGCTGGGAAGTGAGGACTTTGAACCCATACCCTCCAACTAAAGTGTAATGTATTCTTGGTTTGTGCTACACACTAATGCATGCATATTTGCTTTTACAGTTGAGATATGCATGCTCAGTTTGATATGGTAATACTGGACTCTTGGTTCTTGCTACAGACTAATGCATGCATACTTGCTTTTACAGTTGAGATATGCATGCTCTATTTGATACAGTTCTGTAAAATAACAAAACATCTCTTTTTCAACTTTTGATGCTAGACTAACACTACTATTCTGCTGCACATGGTTTACCTTCACATAGTCGATCACACATGATCGACCGGTCACTTAAACGGACCGTTTCCACGAAACCAAAACCGTGAAACATTCCAAATATTGAAATAATGCCGACTTTGACATTTGCCGCCGCACCTCACCTCCACACCAGTGCTACCATGGATCAAAAAGGGGGTGAGGTTTTACCGTTCGGATATGTGGAATTCGACTTTGGAGGCGTTCGCACTTCGGGTTTCGCAGAAACGGTTTCACCCATAGTAGGATCGATGATATGAAGGTAAACCGCAGCATATATACCACATGCTTCCCTCATCCTCACCAATCTAGCCTCATGGGTTCATACATTGACTTCTTGGTCCCTGACAGCTGTGAAAAAAAAAAACAGAACAGAATAATATTATGAATACTAGTCTTGACTATATTCAGTCTTTTAAGTCTTACAAGTGCTCTCTGTAGTTGATACTTACACAGGTGTGGGATTTCCACAGTCCTAAATTCCACTATCCAATGGTCGAGAGTATCCCTCTTTCTCCTCTGGAGGTCATTGTAGTGATGCCTACATTGCTAGCCAGTGTGGGGGATACTGGTGGAGCTGGTTACAACCCAGGCTAAACTATTCCAAGCTTCTGATTTATACTGGGAACCAGAATAGTCCCCCTGCAACAGCCAATCACTGTGGTTCTTCACTAGGAGTCCAATAAAAATCTTGGACTCCTGGAGTCCCCATTTCTGTGCCCTAAACCTGACACCCTCCCCAAAGACACTTACCATGTGTGCCACTGATCTAGTGCAAAGGAGAATGATACTTTTCTGCCAATTCCAGTCATCTTGTTTAGTGGGAGCTCATGCACACTGAAAATGCATCCGCTTACCATCACACAAACATGGTGCTTGGCAGTGTGCACTGCTGAACACCGTGTTTGTGAGATGGTAAGTGGATCACAGCTGTAGCAAGCAAAGCAAATGCAAGGTTACTGGATGCACAGGCATTTGTGTATGTGTGTTAGACAAATATGAAGGCTACGGCAGTCAAGATAGCAGAAATATATTTACAGGAATATAGTACACAATATACCCCAGTCATACATCTGAGAATAAATGTGATAATGCATAAATAAATGAATACATAACAGACACAAGACTAGTGTCTTAGCCTTCATACATATAATTAATATCAGCTACACCATGTCAAGTGTTATAATGAGACTGACTATAATGGGAAGTGGGACAGCAGTAAAAGTATATGAAATATGCTGTATTTGAACCCAGGACCATGTCTACGACAGTCCTAAACTTATACCTGTTGTCACAAAAAGGTTGATAAATCACTTATCTATGTTGCAGTTCATTGCTATAAACTGCAATTCCACAACAGTAAAACAAAGGTTGCAATACTTGTACTAGACCCCAGGACCATCTGTACTCCAGCCCTACACTTACACCTACTGGCACTGGAATAGTTACATCATGCTATGTCTTATTTTACTAATCATTCTTAAGGTCTTGCTGTTAACTATCTCTCAATATCGATTAGTGGGTTTATGCAATGCCCAATAGTAGTAATTGAATGCATCCGGTTTCTGTCTGGGTCATGTCTGGCCAGTTTTCCAGTTTGCACTAAGCAGTGCATCGTGCAAACAGAGCCCCCCCCCCCCAAAAAAAAAAAATAAAAATAAAAAAGGTAGTTGAAATAAGGAAGAGCAATCTATGGTACAGACACTAGAAAATGTTAGTACACATGAGATATTTCCTCACTTAAATCAATAAGCACACAACCAACTGCACCAGCATCTACACTGATGTCAAACCATACAATTGTTATTTGTACATTATTAGTTTGGGATGTAGTGCACAAAGTGATCACACAACCTGTCATGATTATTGCTTGCAAATGTACAACTCTGCCTTATATTTATGTGTTTGTTGGCAATTCTTCATTTATCTGACCAGTAATCTGACACATGCAGTGTGTAAGCCATTTATATCATTGGCCTTAAAAATGGAAATAATATCATATGCAATTGCCAACAAATGAAGGGGAGGTTGGATGTTAAGGAACACAACCTGTGACTTGTGTGTTGCTTACTTACATTTCTAACATTACATCTAACACTTTGTAGATCTAACCTGACCCACCCAGTAGAAATAAAGCAGCCTGCAGTGCTGTTGTGTTTTCCTTTTCCCAGCCACTACTTATTCATGTGTGCAATCCATTAAAAACACACACTGAGTGAGTGCCTGCACTATGTCTACATCTCATACATGGATCCAAGTTTTTGGAATTCAGCAATTATAATGAGTTCACACCTAATTTGCATATTCACCATGCTAACAGCCCTGAAACTCCCCTATATAAAAAGGCAAATGTGTAGCTATGCAAACTGATGATGAGGAGAGTTGTATATATTTGGAAGGTTGCAAAACATTTTTTTCTTCAGGATATATCTGTACAGATGAGTATTGAACTTCAGAACGTATGCTTCCATTTTGTCATCTACATACTGCATATGCTAGAATGCAATTAAAAAATCTGAAGCAAAGTGTTTTACAGTTTTATCTGTATGCATTAGTTAGAAGTGTACTGATGGCATGGGCATGATTGCCAATACATGAAAATGGAATGCTGTGTGATAAATATGTACACATGTTTCAGGGGCATGTCTTTTGATAGTTTGATAGCACTTTTAACATTTCAAAGATGGTTTGTTAGCAAAACAAGTCATTTGCCTGTTGTTTTGTTTGGGGTGCAAAGCTGAGTTATTGTTATAGCACAAACAAGGATGGAGTATTGTTTTGGGGGGCAAAGCTGAGTTACTGTTATGGCACAAATAAGGATAGATTGTTGTTTTCGGGGGGATGCAAAGGTGAGTTACTGTTATAGCAAAAACAAGGATGGACTGTTCTTTTGTGAGGAAGAGCAAAGTTGAGTTACTGTGACAGCACAAACAAGGATATATCACTCTTGTTACTCTCCTTTTTTTGCATCCTGCCTGTTGTTAGTATTTCATATCTCTAGATTGTTCTATGTTTCTCCAGTGGGTAATTCTGACTGGCTACCTTTTCTGTTTTATCTGGAAACAGTTATTTTGAAGTTATGTGATACTTATGTGGGTTATCCTTCTGTTGTCTTTTAGCACACCCATGGGTATGCAACCCAGGCATGTCAATCCATGTAGACCCTCCTTCACTGAAGTTGAGAAAGATGTGATTGTAGATGGCTTTAGGCAACATGGTGCTTTTCTGCTGGAAAGGGGACAGAGAGATTTGGCATGTAGGATGTGAATATGATGGCAGATAGTAGATGATGTCAATGTTGTGGGTGGCCATGGCAGGACATGCAAGCAGGTGCACCACAGGACCACTGACATGATCACATTTGGATGGAGAAGAGCAGCTGCAGTGGGCTGTGACCAGATGGTTACAGGGGGAGGACCTGCTAGTAAACCACCACTAACCTCAGTGATGAGTTCCTGGTTAATATCAGAGATCCATAAAGCTCCCAGAAGAGTTCAGTACAGTATGTCCTAGACATGGCAACAACAATTTCCAAGACAGCAAGACATCCTGGGAGGAGCTTCCAGATAGACTTTGCTATCTGTTGTATAGTAAAAAAATGAAATCGATAAGTTAATTCTGTGTGACATGTCTTTTTCTTTTGGGGGGATTGAAGATTGCTACATTTATAAGCTTAGGTTAGAGCTGTCAACCATGTTCTTTTTCAAATTGTAGTTAATGGACATATAAAGGGTTCTGTTAATTGTGATGATGCTGACCTTACCTCTTGCTTAACTTCTGGCAGGACTGGCAGGACTATAGAGGAATATCTCATCTGCAGATGGTAAGGCAAACATGTTTCTGTCAGTACTGCTGATCACTTTCAAGAAATATTGTAATGTGTGATGTTGATCTCAGGCTTGTTGTGTGTAGTGCTATACTGTCTGTAATAGTGACAGCACAGTTAGTTTGTTAGCATATATTGCACTATAGACATGCAGGTATTAATTTCTTCCTGTGTTTCTTGCATTTTCTCACAGGTGATCATGACACCGGGAGAATGAGCCCAGTGCCACCTGATGTTAGTGTATGATGATGGTGGTCAATGTGAGGCACAGTCAGGGGGTGCAGAGGTTAAAATCTGACACTGAAGTAGACATACAGCCATTCTCCTGCATTTCCATCAGATACAGCCAGTAGGCCTATTCTTACCCAGTCCAGTAAGTCCACAGATACTTGACAGGTGTAGGGTGAAGGCATTGATCAGGGAAGTGTGGCTACTGTAGTTTCAGTGCCTGTTGAGTCTGGCCATAGTCAAAGTGTGGGCAAGGTGTCATGCAGGAGAGTTTATAGGGGTGCTTGGAGGGGGCCTGCTGTCCCTCCTCCACCTGTTGCAGGTGTCTCTTCCCATGCCACTCAACATATGTTTAGGGCCATCACGGAGGCACAGGTTTGTTCCCATAGGTGCTCCAGACAAATGCCTAGGGTTGTGGCTATGGCACAGTCTGACATGTGTAACTGCCTCCACAGAGTGTGCAAATTCACTGGATTGGCTGAATGACACATTAGAATGAGGGGTGTCTGTGAAGAACTGAGAGGTGTCTGTCATGGAATGAGCAGTGTCTATGATGGAATATCTGCTGGGAAGGGAACGGCATCCTCATGGGTGTACGTCAGCCAAATCATCTGCTGTCAGCCATAGTGGCCATATCCAATCATGCGCCCATAGTGCCAGTACTTCTAGTGCTCCATCAGTGAGTGTGCTGTCCACATCCAGATGTGGCAGGCTATGGGTTAGTGGTCCTGGGTATCCCTGTGAAGGGACCTCATCCAGTAGGCATCAGACACATTCAAGTAGCAGCACTGCATCTGAACTTGAGCAAGGAGGTGCCAGTGCAACTCCCTGCAGAGACAGTTCTTATGGTCGGGGATGGCAACAATGAACTGCCATCTCTATCACACATGGTTCACATCAGTCCAACATACCAAGATGTAGACACACACACACACACGCAAACACACACACACACACACACACACACACACACACACACACACACACACACACACACACACTCACACACTCAAACACACACACACACACACACACACACACACACACACACACACGCACACACGCACACACACACACACACACACACACACACACACACACACACACACCACTCTGTGCAAGTAATGATAACTGTACCATAGCCCTGTTTTCTATCTTTTGGATTCAGGGATACAAATGCTTTGCGTCTGATGCTTGGGGTGCATAACTAACTTCATGCTTAGTATATCTGCATTTGTAGTGTTGAACTGGTAATTGTATCTTTGACTTATATTGGCCTTAGAAAGTTGGACAGTTGATAGCATCAACATTTCCCACCTTTATAGTGAAAGATCTTGTGAGGGTTGTGAAGTCAGAAACTACAATGTGTATCATTACTTTCTAACTTCCCTCTTTAATCATTTTCCAGTACAAATTCTTGCTTACTTCTATTATACAACTCCTTACTAGTATCTAGCAATTCATTTCCTTACTGAATCCAACTACCTGTCAAAAAAAAAAAAAAAAAAAAAAAAAAATATTATTAACTTTGATTGAAATACTTTTGATCAGTCTGTTTTACCTCTGTAATATTCATGCATTCTATTTGTCTATATTAATCTTAGTTTGTTTACCTCTGTAATCTTCATGTAATCTATGTTTGTATATTAACCTTTGTGTAATCTGTATGAGGAGCTTTTCTCCCTAGGACTCCATTGAAAACGGGTTCTTCAGGCCCAATGGACTATCCTGGTTAAACAACTGCAAATAAATAAAATAAAAATAAATAAAATGCATGGTGCTAAACTGAGAGCATGCAGTGATCATTAGTATTTTTGAGAAGTATGACTGTCTTAATCTTTAATGCCTGAGGCCTACTACTTAGGCATGTTCCCATAGATGGTCCAGAAAAATACTCATACGTCAAATAAGTCTCTTCTGTCACACATTAAGGTAAGGTCTGTGGAGGTCTCCCACACTTTACAGGCTTACTGGAGCAAGCAATGAAATACATGGATATGCCACATTGTCATATTAGTAAACAACACACTCCAGGTTCAGGACTTACATTGTAAATACAACAGTTGGCATAGTTTTAGTTCAGGGCTGACTTTGTCTGATGCAAGCAGTACACAGCCAATTCATGGGGAGGTAAAGGTTGTGTGAGTTGCATAGCATCAATGTTACTATATGTATGCGCATAGGAGGAACGTTTTAGGCCACTAAGTGGTGATTGAGTGTGCTATGTGCTGACTCTTAGCCAATGCAAGGGCATACTGAGCATGCCTACATCTGCATACACCCACAGCAGCTGGTGGTTCCCCCTGTGATTCCTCATCTGCCTGTGGCTGTGGTGACCATGGCACTAGTGGTAGGATGTGTGCCCCTTCCCTTGCTGCTCCTGCTGAAGCTGTTTTCTCAGGATTATGTTGTTTACTATGACACATACTGTAAATATTTCTGTATATGTCCATGGATTGTACTGCAGGGCTCACCCAGATTTATCAAGGAACCAGAATTGTGACTTCAGCAGCCCAAACAAATGCTCTGTGATATTTCTTGTTCAAGCTCGTGCCTCATTATGGTGTTCTTCCATGGGTGTGTGTGTGCATTTCTGATGGGTGTCATCAGCTATGGTTCCAGTGCATAGTCTGCATCCTGCAGTAAATGACCCTGTGGTATATTCTTCCTAGCAAACATCTGGTACAGTTGGGAGGTGCGTCAGATATGTGAGTCATGGTAACTGCCAGGGTTGCCAGCACTCACATTCAAGATTATTCCCTTGGCATTACACATGACTTGGCAGATGGTAGAGTGGTAGACCTTTCTGTTAATGTAGAACCTACCCTGTTCCCCAGGATGTGCCTTAATTTCTACATATGTGCAAGCTATGGCATCCACCACACAGTACTTCAGGATAGTGTGCTACATGGTAGAACTCCTGCATATTCTGGACCTCTCTTCAGAACTACGGGGAAAAGATATGTGGTCACTGGCATAGCATTCAGGAATTAGTGGAGGATCCTGGATGCTGATGCCTGTAACATCCCCAGCATGTCCTCTGTTGGACGCTGAAAGGTACTGGTAGCTAAGATTCTAAGGGATACACATACCTTTGTCTTCACTGGAATGGGTTATTCTCACTTGGCTCTGGCTTCTACATCATGTAGGTTGTGAAAAGTTAAACAGGGCCTGAAAACTTATCACCATCTCAGCCTAGGGCTATTAGCAGCAGCAGCAGCAGCAGCATTGGCTTCAGCCTGTATCACATACAAATGAATTCAAGTAGCAGCAGCCCCTAACAGTCTGTCCATGTAGACTCCTTTCCAGGTCTGTTTTCCAAATATTTTGGAATCCACAGGAAAAACCAGCATGGAGTCTACATAAATGCTTTATAGCTTGTTGAATAGCTGAATTGTGTTGGATTGGTTAATTAGCATACAAGTCAGCTGCTTGTGTTGTAATTAGCATGCCGAAGTGTTTGCATGGCACTTACTGAATCTAAAATTTTCCACACCCATATGTACATTTCAGCACGGTACATACATGGTGAAAAATGATCATGTAGACATTACTGAATCCCCCTGCTTGTTTATTTTAGCATTGTGCCTTGAAGTAGACATCTATAGAAAAAGCTAGGAGATTGGTGAATCATAGGTTTGTCAGAGTGTTTCCTCTGATTGGCATATCAGTGATAGAACATTGTGATCTTTCTGGGATAGACCCTGTGCATTTAGTTACACCTTTCCAGTTATAGCTTTGACATTTTTAATCTCAATTTGTCTGCTTTTTAAAATATAAATGTTGGCAAGACAGAATTTGGGTTTTATGTAACACACACACACACACACACACACACACACACACACATATATATATATATATATATATATATATATATATATATATATATATATATATATATATATATGTCTAACTGTAGATACATATAGATAATGACAGAAATAAACATACATAGATATAGATATCAATAGATATGTATGCATGTAAATAAAAAAAAACAATAAATATAATATTATGTGTGTGGGATTCATGAATGAAAAATATAGCAAGTCTTTGCTGTGCATCAATTTTACATCATGACACTGTTGTTCCCATTAGTGAAGTTTATTTACAGTGCTGCAAATGGAATTAAGAACAGTTAAGAGGGCAATTACCAAAACAGGTAGTGTGAAGTCTTACAGCCACAGAAGTGAGGGTACAACAGCATTATGCAAGCAGCTGCGTGGTCCTAATGTGTTGCCTTAACCTCCACTTTATACCTTATCCTCTTTTTTTCAGTCTTGGGCCTGTGCAAAATCAAAAAGGTATGATTTTGGATAGATGGACTGCAGTTGGCAGTGGTCTGTTTGCCTTAGGGGGTAGAGTCATAGGCTACAAGAGACCTATCTATATATATATATATATATATATATATATAGATATATATATATATATATATACACATATAGATACATAAATATATAGATAGATATAGATACGCATATAGATAGATATAGATACACACACACACACACACACACACTATAACAGATCAAATTACAAATATATGAATATACAAAGTTTCTAATCACAAAGATTCAAAACAAAACAAAAAATATTTTTTTGTAGAGGGGCAAGCCCACCAGTGCTTCCTCAGCCCCTACTAATTATATATAAAAATTCCAAGCTTGCACTACAGTGGGGAGAGGGCAAACTCCTGGATCCCCACTGTACCTCAAAAAGCAGTGGCAACATTTGAAATGTACCTTTTGAACTCTGCAGTTCAAGTGTTCAAAATGCTGAGAGTTTTTGAGTTTGAATGAAACCTCAATCTATCTATCTATATACACATGTACATAAGTAGACAAGCACACACACAAGCTCAACAGTGTCTTCTTTCCCTATTAATTCTGCCAAGATCATTCCCTTGGCTGTGGTTTCACTGGATAGTAGGTAGGGACAGTGGGAATCTTGTTCATCCATTCATGTGCATCACAGATTAGATAACAAGGCATTTGCTTACCTTAAGAGAGTCATAGTTACTACAACCATTTACCCTTGCTTCATTAAATTTCTTCACTTTGGCAATCAGAGTACTGGGCAGAAATCACATTGCATCAACACCCTACACATAAGAACACACACTCACACACACACACACACACACAAAAGGTGTATAGCCAAATGAAAGAGTGGATCAGAGGATCAGTGTGCATACCCCTTAACATAAAATAGTTACTTAAGTACACACACACACACACATATAGATAGATATACATAACTATATAGATATATATAGATATATGTGTGTGTGTATGTGAATATAGATAGATAGATAGATTTATTAATTTATTTACATATATTATTAGGTTGTCCAAATGGATTGAAGCCCAGTAATAAAATGCATAATCAAAATCATTAATCAAAACAAAACAAACAAAAAAAAACAGACACAAACCTTTATGTCAAAATTAATTGTGTACAGTATGAGTAGTTGCAAGTGTCATTTCTGCACTTGCAAAAGCATTAACAAATAGAAATACAATATAATTGCTGCACAATACAATACAATACAATACAATGACAAATAAAATCATAGTAATATACTCTGTGTGTACAAAATCAGTAATAGTGATTGCACAGAAAAATGTGTTGGCAGGATACCCTGTTGTGCTGTGATATTTTGGCGCTCCTACTTTGAGGAGGGGTTACTTTCTTGAATTTTAAATTAAGGAAAATGATTTACTATACAAGCATTTTCCAGATATCTCCCCTAGTATGAGCACCTCTACTCTAATCATTCCATCCAGTTCTGTGTGGATTCATTTTTTTAGAATTGTTGTCGAATGTGACTAACAATTTAGATATCAGTCCCTAAGTATGAATTTTTTAACTCTCATTTAGCTATTTTATTCAAGAAGAATGCACGTTACAATATCCTTTTATTCTCTGTAGCCACTCTGTTTTTTTCCGTGTTCTCTCTTTCTTCATTTTGCTTGCATAAGGATTTTAAATAGCTGCTTGGCTTTTTGATGTTGGAATTTTCCTTTTTATTATGTGCCATTTGTTATTCAATTATCTCTGCAATTGCTGAAAGCACCAGTTGTTACTCAATCATTTAGTTCTCATTGTTACTTATTATTAGAGCATTGTTCAGAATTGGTTGGTGTCCTGTAATAATTTGTTTGCTAATGAAATGTTACAATAATAAAAAAAGACACGTTGGCACTCTGTACCTAATTATACTGTGATTAACAAGTGTATAAAAGGAATCTGGTTATGCACAGGGTAGGACTGTTTGGCTTTGAAACTATGCTGATTCAGATATATTTTGAAAAAAATCTATATTTATATATAGATATATAGATATAGATATATAGAGAGATAGATATACCTTTGAATAGATACATATTTATATACTAATATAAATCCTGTACCTTACCACCAATTTCCTACATCCCCTCTCCCCATTTCGAGCCTCAGTAAGAAACAGAGTAGACTCAATTTCAAATACAATGTATACAGCCTGAGTTTCTTGTAACTCATGCTGTGCTCACTCCTCTTAGCCTAACACATCTTGGTAGTGATGTCCACAACTAAAACTGGTATGCAGATATCTTAGTACTTAATATTCTGCTCCTTAAAAGCCATATCACCGTAATAAAACCTAAATAACTGTATCACTCCCACTTTAATGCAGATATCTATATGTTCACAATGCAGATATCTATATGTTCACAATGCAGATATCTGTATGTTCACAATGCAGATATCTATATGTTCACAATGCAGATATCTGTATGTTCACAATGCAGATATCTATATGTTCACTCATGCATCTCCATCTTTACAGCTGCTCCATTAAAAAGCCTGTATACAGTATATTCTCTTTCGGCATGATATTGTGATTGCATCATTTTGAATTTATTATACTTGCTGGCTTATTTTCTCCACGTTTTGGATTTCTAATACCATGATGGGAATGGGACCTATTCTTAAGTCAGATATGATTAGAATTTACAACATTAGTATTGTTTCAGTCTTTAATGTTTGCTAAGTGTGCTCGTCTCAGCATCAGCAATATACCCATAATTATCTCCTTCTTCATTTCATATGGGGTTACATGCATTGATAGCATATTTAAGGAGTGCAAATTCTTCTTTATTAGTCCTGTTGTTCTGAATACTACTGCTGCTATTTATGGAACTTTATGAGTATTTTACTTTCAGACTGCACAATCCTCAATGCAACAGTCTTGCCTCCTTATTTTGTCTTTCAGTATGCAAACCCGCAGCCTTGAGTACATCGTACAAAGCACAAAGGTCTGCATCTCTTTCCAGTTCTGTTGCTCAGAATGCACATTTGACTGTTTTCCCTACTTTTCCAATGGACTTTGTAAACCAGTATGTATGGAGTCTACTGTCTTGGGGCACAATTATTAGCCTTCCATCCTTTGATTTTACTTCAACGTTCTGCAACCATTCTTTGTCAAATCTTGTCATAATGACTTTGTTATAGAATATCTCTATACTTGTCATTATATCTGTGGTCTTCCCACTTTTCTTTCCTTTTCTTATGGCCCTTTCTTTATATTAATTTTTTTTGGCACTTTCAGTTGATGTCTTATTTTTGACTACATATGGTTTGATTTCCAGTCCCACTCGGTTCAAAGAGCTAAGCAAATATGACATCTTAGACTTATTCTCTTTCAGCTTCAGAACTTTCACTACATTTGGATCTGCTGAGGTCATAAAATATATATGCAGAGCCATGATTGCAGATCTATACCTGTAGTCAGTTTCAAGAGGGCCTATACCTCTTTCAGAGTGAGGGATGTATAATCTCGGCATTAACAGTTTTTTATATACTATTTGATAAGCATGAAGCATTTTTTCTTGTTTTCATGTCTAACTAATTCAATGGTTTTGAGACAATCAATCACACTAAAGCTGTATTTTAGAACAGTAAACTCATGTATAGGTTGGACTTTATTCCTTGCTGTCAAAGCATTTTTCTATATTAGCTTTAGTCTTCTAAAATATTCCTTACTGAGCTTTCTTTTCATTTATTCATGTTTTATTGCCAGCTCTTCACATATTCCCAAATGTGTATACACTCCAGCCTGTCCAGGTTCCTTAATATTGCATTCCTCTCGCAGACTAATATTTTTTTGTGTTGCAGATGTCCTTTTATAAATGTTGCTTTTGCATTTTTGTCAAGACCTAATGTCATTCTTATATCATCTGAGAAGGTTTTAATCATTTGTTGTTCTGCTTTGAAATCAGCATCTGGTGAACTATATGATTTTAAATAATAAACAAAAAGTAGTTAAGATGTCATTTGAAAAAGTTAGAAGTTAATTGTTGTTGTGATGGTTTCTTGTACCAGTGTGACAGTGCAGATGTGAACACACTTTTTCATTCAGTGTGCTTTTATGTAATGTAAACCATTACAGTATGCTATTGTCTTGTTGTTCTGTAACAGTGCACTGCCAAAGACGGCACTAATGTTTAATTTATCTGTATTAATTTGTAATGTATCTTATATTATACTGTACCAAAGGGGCCTTTCACCACAGACCTCTGCTGAAAAGAAGTTCTACACCAAGTCAGACTTCTCCAGTTAATAAATTAAAATGTATAGAAATCAATTTCTACTGAAAGAAAATTTTGTCAGAATACATCAGTAGATGTTTAATGTATGTTATTGTAAAGTGAAGAGGGATATAATATTTACATTTGGTTAGGTTTAGAAAAAGGGTTTATATCAGATGATCGAAAGGTGAAAATATCGAAGCGCAAAACTCCGAACTTGCAACCTCGAAACTGGAAAACATCGAATGCAGAACCCCCCCCCCCCACTAAACACCCAAAACAACACAAAAATGCTCTATGCAGGGGGGAAAGCCCCTTGCACCCTGCACACTGCCCAGTACTTAAATATACCAACTCTGAGATTGCACTACAGTGCAATAAAGGGAAATCTTCCCTTCCTGCACTCTATGTCGATCTCTGCTTTCCGTTTCAATGTTTTTCGTTTTCAAGGTTGCAAGTTTGAAGTTTTGAGCTTCGAACTTGTCAGCTTTCGATTTTGTAATATACACCCTAGAAAGAAGGAATTCCCATGTTTTTTTTAATACGACTAATTGGATAGCGGTTCATTATTTTACACCCGACACTTACAAAAAACGAAAAACTCCACCTTGACTGAAACACCTCTTACAAATTCACAAGATGAACTTGGCTGTACATTTTTATATGTTTCACAATGGGAACAGCGGTGGGCTAGAGCTTACTGTCTTACTCACAGTTCTGTTTGTCAGTGTGATAGTGACATTTTAAGTCAAGCATTGTTATGTAACAAATAAATTTAGATTGTGACAACTAATACTTTTCCCTATAGGGGTTGAGTACAGAGTGTAATTGGAGGCTGTTGAACTACATCTGTAATTGAGTGTTGATTGATTCTTATCTTCACGGCAAGTATGTTTTTTACTGTTGTACTACTTGGAGGCCTTAGCCTAAACAGCAGAGTATGTTATGTTTTGCAGATTACTGTATCATATGTTTTCTTTGAGAGTTGCATTAATCAGTTATTATGTATTTCAAACACCTAAATGCTATAATAAATGGAATAAGCAACTGAAATAGTACACAAATAAACATTTCTATGCATGCAAACTGTGTGTGGTGTCCTGTCCTTTGCACTGTGGGTGGGTATATGTTTCATGCAATAATTCTCATTTGTAGGAAAGAATCAGACACTGGCCATTTGAAAAGGTGGCAACTGTAGGAATAATGGCTGTTTGATATACTGTGCACCCTCTATATATGCTCTTTTTATATACATCTATAAGTGTTTATATATTTATATGTGTATTTATGTATGTGTGTGTGTGTATATATATATATATATATATATATATATATATATATATATATATATATATATATATATATATATATATATATGTGTGTGTATAGATATATATATATATATATATGTGTGTGTGTATGTATATATGTGTGTGTGTGTGTGTGTGTGTGTGTGTGTGTGTGTGTGTGTGTGTGTGTGTGTGTGTGTGTGTGTGTGTATATGAATCATTAGAATGTTTAGTGCTTCCACATTGTGCATTCCCTATGGTAGATTGAATGTTCTGCATGATATGTTAGAGAAATCATCCAAGCATCTTGCAGCTGAGATGGCTTACTGGTAATTTGCTGTGGCTATGTTATGGAGGGTCCTGGGTTCAAGACTTGCAAGTGCTGGTTATTTTGTTGCAAGGCAGATCAGTTCAGCTGTGGAGGAAGTGATAATGGCAATAATTTCAAGAGATCCCTATTTTGTGCCCCTTCACCCCAATTAACAGTTCCGTTGGTCAAATGTTTTGCAGTGAGAGGTTCAGAGTATGGATCCGATGTCTGAATGCAATACACCCACACACACACACACACACATATATATATATATATATATATATATATATATATATATATATATATATATATATATACATAGACATGTATGTCTACATATATACATACATATACATATATAAATACATTTTCCCTACTGTTGAATGGCTGTGCTGCATGATATGTTTGAGAAAACATCACACTTATTCACATCTCAAATGGCTTAGTGGCAACTTGCTGTACTGATGGTGTGCAGGGTCATGGGTTTGAAACATGCAAGGGTTGATTATTTTGTTGCTGGGCAGAACAAGGGCTGTTGGATACAGAGTGATTAAGGCACTTTTAAGCAGTTGTAAGTGGGTTTGCGCGCATTTGCATGGTGGTAATCAATGATAACTTCTAGTTAAATATGCTTACAGTTAGCTTGAAAGTGCTTAATCTGTGTAGGCACTGCTTAGTGCCATGCAAACAGGCTCAAACTCTTTTACTATTGCTTAAAAGTGCTTACTCCTGCTTACCCCCATGCTAATTTCTTTAAAGGTAAAGAATAGAAAAAATGGGTGATAGGAAAGTGGTAAAAAAGGGGCACAAAGAGGAAAAGACAATAGGAAAAGTAGCTAGGGATGTACAGGATGAGTGTAAGGAAGGTCCATAGCTATCCATTTCTTCTACAGCAACAGCTGTGCATATATACTAAATTTGGAGGTAGATTTGGACACTCAAACCTCTGAGAGAGGGGTGAGGACAACAATAATGTGTTGTGAAGCTAATTAGACCAGATTACATGTGTCCAGTGGATGTGTGTGAAATAGACAGGTATATATGAGGCGACATTTTTTTTTTTTGGGAACAGATTGCCCTTTTTTTTTAAGGTGCGAGTGGGATGTTGGGGAAGGATAGTAGGTATATCTGGGGAGGTAGGTTGGGTAAGAAGACAGACAAGACAGACAAGACATCATACAGGAGCGGTATATGACACATGTGGGGATAAATACCTTGGATGGGGATGGGTGTTTGGAAATCAGAAGCCTATGAGCTCCCAAATGGAAACAGTGGGACTGAAGTCCCCACTCATGGGCAGTCACCACTGCACCTTCATGGCCCTCAAGTTGGCTGTGCTGGGGGCTGAGCAGGAGGGGCAGGATAACCCTCAAAATGCATCACGCAGCCCTCAAGCTGGTGTAGCAGATCTCCCAACTCTCTTCAGAGCTTGCTATGCACCAATCCCTGGACCTGACTTCAGGTGACAGGATCCTGTCTGCACCCGCTCCTGGGGGGGTGAGCCCCATCCCCTGAGGCGGTTCAACCTGAAGGTCTTGCAGGACCAGCAGATGAAGAGGCCATGGGGTGGGTCCCAGATGTGCCTGGGCCCAGTGCAATGGCCGGATGAGGTGGGAGAGGTGAGTCCACTGGGACCAGCCTTCCCAATCATGCTATGGTGTTGCAGTTTTAGAGCATATGTGGGATAGTAATAGTCAACACAATCTAGGATTAGTTACAACAGCATGCATAGATATTCCCATTAATCCAAAACACCAGATATGGAACAGTTGCATAGCAAACCGAACACATGCATATATGGAACCACAGTGGCCATTACAACAGCATGCAGGTTACATTGATAGCAACAGGCCACCAATGATAGTACTTCAACATGGAGCATTAATAGAAACACATTTCAATATTTGTTGAACAATAGGACATATTTTCTAACATTAGGTTTGGTGTAAACATACCCATTGATTTGTGTGTTTAGATTATTGTTGCAGATTATGATGGGGGGAGAGAGAGATGTCAATTAACAACTTATATATATCCTTGCAGTACTCACAACTTTAATGATCATTGCTCTAATCATTACTTTACGGTATTATTACAATACCCTATGGCCTTGGTTTGGGCAGTGGTATGTTTGTACACAGTGTAGACTTCAACTGTCTTATGGCTAAATTCTGCATCTCTTACCTGGTAGACCTGTGGAGGGAATGTTTGTTAACACTACCTGACAGTTTCTACACATATTCCCAGATTCCGAGTTAATATTATGCATGTACCTCTCAGTCTCTTAATGCACACACTTTGGACAAAGCTTGACAACATGAGTGTACAAATAGGGATATATTTTGAATATTGCTCTCATAAACTTGGAAAGTTGCTAGAGTAACATGATTTGTTTTAATCTACATTTTCTTGAGGTTTTGTGGTCTGAAAATCAACTGTATGTCATTATTTAGTGACTACAATTCTGAGATAATCCCACTGATTTGCCAGGGGGACAGAGGAACAGATGGAAAATATGAGCCAATTATCTGGACATTCTGCAAACATCTGTACAGCTGAGAGGTATGATTATGTGCACAGCTTACTACTACTTCTAGGATTCAAACCATGGCTGTGTCTGCTAAAAATGCAACAATTTAACTTTCAGCAAAGTGTGCTATTTGGATATTGCTATCTATTCCATCTGTGTTTTCTGTCTATGTCTCTCTTGGTTGTACAATCTGACCTTGTAATTACAACAGTCTTATACAGACATTCCTGGACATATTTTTATGTAGCACAGTGTGAGAAACAGTAGTTGACCAACAGTACTATTCTGATATCAGATGTTGGTGAATGCTAAATGTCAGGTCATACAATACCAGAGAAAACACTACCAGTCCAGGATTGAAATCTTTATTGCCAGGCAGTTATAGTTTTCTTATCTGACAGACCTGTGGAGGGAATGTTTGTTAACACTACCTGACTGTTTCTACACAAATTCCCAGATTCCTAGTTAATATTATGCACATAGTTCTCAATCTTTTAATGCACACACTCTGGAGAAAGCTTGACAAAATGGGGGCACAAATAGGGATATATTTTGAATATTGCTCTCATAAACTTGGAGAGTTGCTAGAGTAACATGATTTGTTTTAATATATATTTTGTGAAGGTTTTGTGGTCTGAAAATCAAATGTATGTCATTATTTGGTGACTACAATTCTGAGATCATCCCACTTGTTTGCCAGGAGGACAGAGGAACAGGCAGAAAATATGAGCCAATTATCTGGACATTCTGCAAAAATCTGTACAGTTGAGAGGTATAATTATGCATACAGCTTACTACCACTCCCAGAATTCGAACCATGGCTGTATCTGCTAAAAATACAACAATTTAAGTTTCAACAGAGTGTGCTATTTGGATATTGTTGTCTATCTCTTCAGTGTTTTGTGTCTAAGTCTCTCTTGGTTGTACACTCTGATCTTGTAATTACAACACTCTTATACAGACATTCCTAGACATTTTTTATGTAGCACAGTGTGGGTAACAGTGGTTAACACATTACTATTCAGAGAATGCAACAATAAATGCCATACAGTACGAGAGTAAATACAACCAGTCCAGGATTTAGAACTTTATTACCAGGCAGTTACAGTTTTATTTAAATATGACCTGTATGGGACTATTACTGTCATATTGTCTGGTTTATTCAGTACAACCCATACACAGTTTTTATACTGTCAGGTGACTTTCTACTACTTTATATTTATTTGGTATGACTACTACAAGCAGGATTGTTAACAGCCTCGTGACGTAGCCTTTGCAACCTACTAGCATGGGCCTCCTGATTCACAGCCAGCTCATCTGCAGCTGTAAGGAAAATAGAGAAATATTTAGGCTTACCTATCCATCACATACACAGGCTGGACGTTAGTAAACAGTTATTGGTATGACTACTTACACACTGCTGGGACATCACCCCTATGCCTTGTTTCTTGGACCCACTCATCCAAGAGCTCCCTCTTTCTTCACTTCAAGTCAGCATAGTGGTGCCAGACCTGCTCAACAGTCTGAGGGATACCAGTGGCACTGGTGAGATCACGGGCACGATGGTCCCAGGCTTCCGCTTTATATTGGGAGCCTTGGTACTGGCCCTGCAGCAGTCTCTCATCATGGTTTTGTACCAGGAGTCATACCATGACCTTGGACTCTTGTATGCCCCAGCACTGCTTATGGAAGCACATGCCCTCACCAACTCCTGCCATACTGCCTACAGTGGGAAGCTGCAACCAGTTATGAACTGTATTCCCACCTGTGGGGTTTAAATACAGCTGATTTCCCACCCTTTGCCATGATTGGACAGTTTTGAATATGCTGAGCTAAGCTAAGCTATGGGCAAACCTGCTTACCTAAGGTTGGCAGTGCTTAAAGGGGGAGGTTCAGCACTGCTTACCAAAGGACGAATCCACTTAGCTGGGATACTCATTGCTTAGCAGTCATATTTACACAATGCTTACACCTGGTAAGCAGAGCTGTTTTTTATTTTATAGATTATCTGCTGTATGGGACTGATTCATCATTCATTACATATTATAAATTTGTTTAATGTCCCTGACATTCCCCATTGTGCTTTCATTACATTTATTCATGTGTGACTATACTGTATGGGGCATTTGTGTTTATATGGGGGTTTCACATCTTTATTAAACTGACACCTCATATCTGGACTTACTACAGTACTTTGGTTAACAAACATATGTTATTTAGTAGCTAATTATAAAAAAAAATGTTTATGTACTGTTTTCACATGTAAAATGCAACTTGGTTACAGTGGGGATCAAACCAGGAATAGCTATTTGCAAAGCATATACTCTAATCACTATACTATTGCAATACTGCTTAGGTTGGATGTCTCTTGCTATTTAACTTCTTGTGCTGTTTAAGCTGGACTAAGCGTAGCTAAGCAATGGGCACACCAGCACAGCTATGCTTAAACTTTATTGCATGTTTAAAAAAAAATATTTGTTATGTTATTTTATTTGTACCCTTCAGAATATCCATGCTAATGCTGAACCTGCTATTCTATCAACTTTCTGCTTTGTGGGACTATTGCCCCTTTTGGCTTTGTCCACATTTCTTTACTCTGACGGGTTGGGAGGTGTGCGCTATGTGTTTATTGTTATTCTGACAACAGTTGTCTTGGTAGGGATGATTGTCCATTATGGCTTTGACCAGATTTGTTATTCTGATGGGCTGGGGGGTGTTATGAGCGTTCTCGCTCATTTTAAATTGCCGAAAGGCAATTCTGGAGTGCAGGGGGTGTGTATATTATGAGAGCTCTGCTCTCAGACACACACCCTGTGCTCGTACACGGAACCATGTCGATTTTATAGCATGGCAGCACGCCTTCATACATATGCATGGCACGCTGCCTTGCTGAACAGGAATGCCATGCAGAAATAACTTATTCCTGCATGGCTGCTTGCTGAATCCCAGGGATTGTTTCACATAACAAAACTTCTTTGGTAACATACAAATATACATGCGTATTTTTTTATTTTATTTTATTTTTGTGTACTTGCTTTTTAAAGAATGTGAAGTAATTATCTATGTAATTAACTAATTAATTGCACTATATATTCAGTGAATTTTGTTGGTTATTCATTCTGATGAATTCTTGGAATTTTCCAAGACAAAAGCGCTTAATAAACCTTTGTATGCTATGATAATGCAGTGATTTTCAATTATTTTTTATTGTGTTTGGATTTTTGGATCTTGGCTTTAGTCACAGTTCATCTTGTGAATGTGTATTTTACAGCTGAGCTTGCTCTATTAATTACATATGTAATTTCTAAAGTGCGTGTTCCATTGGCTTTAGATGTAAACCTACGTACGAGCATAGTGGTCTGTCTGGGTGTAACAGTTCAATTGATCAGACAGTAGGATATTTTAAGGTGGTGAAGATGAACTTGCATACATTACAAAGAAGCTTGTGTATTTATTATTTATTTATTGACATTTGCTGACCACGAAAGTTCACTGGGTCAGAAACCCATTTTCAGTGGAGGCCTGGGGAGAAAAGCTCCACAAAAAATATTTTTTATACAGAGTACATTTTTAAAGATAAAATAGACAGTAAACATGGGCTTTGTTTAAAGACAATGAAAATATGCTTTGTAAAAAGATTTAACTACAGTACTTTAATAATAAAATGCTGTCAAAAAATGTTATGATTGGTATAAAGGTAAAGCAGTTCTTTAAATACTTAGGAGGTTATAGAAAGTGCATAGGAGTAGACAGCAGTAGGTTGGGAATTAGAATATATTAGTGGATATAGAGAGAGTTATTAAGAAGGTTGAGAGGATGTTACTTAATAGAGGAAAAGAAAAAAGTAGTTAAGGAGAATTTTATTTGTTTATAGTGGCATTAGACTGCTGTGCACAGGAACACATAAGATTATGAGGTAGTGGCAGTTTATGGTGGTTTAGATTGTTGTGAACAGTAACAGGTATGATATTGAGGTAGTGGCATTTTAGTGCAGATTTGAATGTTTTTAATGAGTCAAGCTGTGTAATAGAGGAAGGCAGGGTGTTCCATAATCTGGCAATGGTATAGGAGTATAGGCAAATTAGGCAATGTCCCGCTCTTTTGTTGTTTTTTTTATACTTGAGATGTTTGTTAGTGGACTGAAGATTTGTGATTTAAGAATGTAGGATAGAATGCAGAGCTGGCCAGTTGTTGGATTTATATATCAGTTTTTGGGCAATAGTTAGTTGTGTATAATATAGGTAATGGGGGAAGGGGGAATTCAAACCAATTCAGTTCTGAAATGGCCTGGCAACGGTGTGTGTAGTTTGGCATCCCAGAAGCAAACTTTGTTATTTTATAGTAACATGATTTCAGTTTGTTGCTGAGAGATGTGTGAAGGCTGGTAAATGTGGAGCTTCCACAGAGGAAAGAAAGGATAAGTAGAGAGTTTGCGAATTTTATTTTGGTTGACTTATTCAAATAAAGTTTATGTCTGTAGAGTTTGCGAAGCTTGAAGTGTTTTTTTTTTTTTTGAAATTGTATTGAGAATATGTTACTCAAATGTGATTTTTTCATTGATAGTTATGCCTAATAATTTTTTTGTCTTCACTAGTTCAATTTCTGTGTTTTTTGTGAAAAAATTGTTGAAGTCTAAAGTTGGTGGTTTGGTTGGGAATAGTGAGAGCTTAGATTGTTTTTGGGTTCAGTAGTAGTTGTGCATCATTTAGTGAGGTTTCTATAGATGTAAAGGCATTTTGTGTAATCCTAAGAAGCTCAGAGAAATTGCTAGAAGATGATAGTTGAATCATTGGCATATTGGACGAGTGTACTTTGAAGGGATGCTTTGTGCAGATTATTAATGAAAATGTTAAAAAGCAGAGGCCCCAGAATAGATCCTTGGGGAATGCCTGTATTGTTGATCAGATAAATCAAAACACAAACAGACCTTCAGTAAACCCAAATGACTTTGCCAGGTAAAGGTAGCAAACTACAAGAGACACTGGAAACATGTCAGTAGGAGTGTGCAGTAAAATTTATTAGAACAACACAAATAGCCTGGTAAAAGTACACATACTAGTATTTATTTGTGTTCAAGTAAATTTTACTACACACTCCTACTGATTTGGTTCCAGTGGCTCTTGAAATTTGCTTGTTGCTCATATATTCAGATTGTTTATTTTGCCATCTGACAGATTATTTTCTGTCGTTTAGGTTGTTGGAAAACCATGTTAGGGAATTTAGGGAGCATCCTAATTTTTCTAGTTGTTGCAAAAGCCTAGCGTGTGATACTGTGTCGAAAGCCATGGATAGGTCGAATAAGATGATGGACGTTAGTAGAGCAGCATCAAGGTCTTTGTTCACAGTATCCGTGAATGAGAGTAAGGCTGTAGTAGTGCTGTGCGCTGGACGAAATCCATGTTAGGTTGGTGTAAGGAGGTCCTTATCAGAGAGATGCTTTAGAAGTTGAGAGTGTATACACTTTTCTAGGATTTTTGATAATGGTGAAAGAATAGAGATAGGCCGATAGTTAGAGGGATTGTTGGTATTACCTCCTTCATGTAATGGTGTAATAATGGATTTTTTTCTAGAGTCGGGGGGCATATGATTCTGAGATTGATGGGTTAATAAGAATACTCACTGGACAGGCTATTGCATCAGCTGCAAGTTTTAGATAGTCTGATGGAAGATTATCGTCTGAGAGGGAGCATGGTCTTAGTTTGGTTAGAAGTTTAAATACTAGGGAAGTAGATATTGGCTGTATGGAGAATGTAGGGGTTAATGGGTTGTTATTAGAGCTTTCCCTAGTGGGGGAAGAAAGAGGGCTGGGGTTATCATGAGTGACATTTGCAGTGCTCCTAAGATAGCGTTTAGGTTCATTTTTGGAGATGTGGCTTTGACAAGTTTTACAATGGTATTGATAACGTGGGAGCTAAACATATGGGCAAATTTTTATGGGTGTTCGTCAGGAGAATGTGTTGGGTTCTGCATGGTTCCAGGATTAAGGAGGGAGGAAACAGATTTCCAGTACTTTTTTGGGTTGTCTTTTTGGCTGGATAATTGTACGGATATAGTTGTTTTTCTCATTTATGACTGATTTTTTGGCTTTATTATGAAATTGCTTATAGTTAACTTCATTTTGTGGCTTTCTCTCTTTCCACCATTCTTTTCCAGGCTCGGTCTCTGGAAAGAAGAGTTTGTTTAGTATGTTTTGTTAGCCCGGGGACATGGTTCATTTTCATTCTTTTGGTGCGAATGGGGGCTTGGCTATAAAGTGTATCAAGCAAGACAGTGTTTACAGCATCTTCCAGCGGTAATGTTTTTACTGGGATCCAATTATGAGCTTTTAGGGTATTTATGAATGCATTTTGTTTGAAGTGGGCAAAGTTTCTGGATGCTTTATAAGAGTGTGTTTTGGATAGGTGAATATGGGTACTATTGGTGTAGGCTGGTAAATGGTCACTTAATGTTTTAGTGAGAGTTCCAGTATTGGAGTTATTATGGGAGCGGGATGTTAGGATCCAGTGTAAGGTTGAATCAGTCTGGTTAGCCAGACTACTTTTAGGGCCTCCTGTGATCAGCTGTGTAAACCTTTGGAAGCTAATACTATTTTCAGAGGAGTCGGCATTTAAGCTTCACATATTAATATTTGTGTCACCCAGAATGATAGTTTCATTGGAAATATTGTGGTTTGCCCAGGATAGGAAGTTTTGCAAGACAGGGATATTTTGGCCTGGGGGAATATACAGTGCAGCAAAACATAATTGTTTATTACTATTAATGTGTAGGGATGCAAGTAATAGTTCAATGTTGTCAAAGGTAGGGACTGATTTGGAAAAACTTGTGATAGTTAAGGAGTTGCAATAGATTAATGCTACACTCCCACCTTTTGTGTGTATTCTGTCATTTTGAAGGATATTGTATCCTGATGGGATAATTTCAGTATCTGATATATATGGCTTTAACCAGGATTCTATTACTGCTATGATATCAGGGCTATAATGAGACAGCCAGGCTTGGAATTCAGTAATTTTATTGCAGTTACTGGGTACATTTATTGTTATTATACATAGGTTTTGATTGATGGAAGGTTGGATGGATGATGGTGAGTTGTTGGAGCCAGGATTGGGATGAATATCTTCGCATTGAGGAAGTACTAGGAGATGATGTATGACAGTTTGTAGGTGATGGGGTTTTGAAGGCTAAGTAGGGTAAATGGAGTTAAGTTTGGTAAAAGTAGGAGAGAGCTTTACTTTAGTTAGACATATGTTGTTACATTTGAATAAGGAGGATGAGATGCTAGAGTAACTGTGTGTGTTTGTGATGGTGTGGTTTGGGTTGGAGATTTTGGAGATGACATGCCTAAGAAGGTGTGGGGGGAGGTGGCAAGGGTTAATATGAATAGAGGGACAGTAAGGGTAATAAAGAGGAATATGAGCTGTATGGTGTGGGTCATATTATGTACTGAAGAGATATTGAGATAAGAGGTAGGCGCTAGAGAGTTATTCTCAAAGACTGGGTAAGTGATGAAAGGTTATAGTATGCTGTGGAAAAATGGGAATGAAAAAGAGGGATGGAGCAGGGGGTGGGTAATTTTACTGGTATTAGAAAGGGTAGTGGTTGATTTAGAGTCTGGGGAGGGGCTACAGGAATTATAGTGTCATGCTATGAGGTGTAATTATATTTACTACATCTGCTGCTTAGGTAAACACTGAGAAGCTTAGAGACATAACCCAGCAGAATTGTAATGTATTCCACCCCACTCAAGGAATACCATGCCACATAATTCAGGGGGTGAATTTACAGAGGGTGTCTATTCTCAAGAATGGAGATACAGTGGATTGGATTGGATCACAGCAGACTGGATTAGATCACACCAGCAAATCCTGTTTATGCACCAGTGAATGTTGAGGTATTTCATGCCAGTGTTCATGCCTCTGCCAGATGTGCAAAATGGAGATTATTCAAAAAGAGTGAAATCTGCCATAGTACGGATTGTAAGGCAGAAATCACCACACAAGAGCCTGCATGAGATGTAGTATATATAATGGCAGGGATTTAGTCTGTGAGTTGGGATTTACAAAATGAAGGGACTGTTGTGTAAATGTATTAGCACTGGTATACATTTTCTAGTTCATGGATAGGTAGTTGAAGTCACCCATAAGTAGCATGTTAGGTTAAATAGTAAGGCTTTAACATACTTCATGTTCAGAAGTGTGCATGAAAGAAAACCTCCAGTTAGCAGTTATGTGAAAAAGGGCTTTGCTGAATGTCATTAGGACCTCAAGAAGTTTCAGGTTAGCATCATGTGACATCTTCTGAGAGATGGTGTGGTTGCAGATAAATACAAGTAAGTCGTGCATGACTTCTCTTGAGTTAATTGTGTCTCTAAAGTGTGTATGGGATTAGTGCAGCTGCAAACACTGAATAACCTCTAAGGAAGCCATAGCAGAGAAGGCTGAATTCATTTAGGTATCTGGAATGCTGTTGGTGCAATTATCTTTAGTTATTTGGTTAAGCAGAAGTATCACCCTTGAGAAGAAATAAAATATATGCTTATTACAGTATAGGTGGTATGTCTCGCTTAATATACATATGTATATAAACCATGCTACATTGGTAGTTGTGGACTATCCAGACATTTTTTATGAAATTTGGTGGAAGATTACCTGAGTGTGCAGAGCCATAAACTTTGTTTTGGGTTTCTGGAGAAATTGTATTACAACAAACAGGGCTGCCATATTTACAGAACCTAATGCAGACTTTGAGGTGATGATATGATCATGGAGAGTAGGAATGGATAAAGTAGGTATGCAATCTTGAATTCATATCTCAGTGATTCTAGTGCACTTTTGTTATTAGCAAGAAGAAATTATGTTGATGTATTAATAGTGCCCATACCTCTCAACTGCACTGAATTTATTGGTAAACTCTGACCTTTAGACTCATGCTACTCTCCTTTCGCAGTTATTAATTTCCCTTATTCTCAGGTTTCTACTAAGTGAGTATGATCTACTTTTTCGTTGTTCAGTAATGTTGTACAAACCTATGAAGGACTGAGTGAACGGGGCATCTACATATGGATGTTTGCATATCTATATATGTATCTATATCTATATCAATATCCATATCTATAGCTGCTCTCTATCTATCTATCTATCTACAGACAGAATACATATCTAAATGGATGTACTTTCAAATATCAAAGTAGGAAAACATCAAAAGGTGAAATACCAATCCAAATTGCTACTTATATGTACTAACTCCAAGATCAACCAACAGTAGAGCATTCACAAATTTCCATTCTCCCAGTTCCACAACTTCCCACAAATGAATGTCAGCAGAAATGATTGAATGACTATCATTCACTTTCAATGGGTGTAAAAACATTTGATATTGTGGATGATTATTTGGAGAGTTTATATAGATAGAGAGATATGGGAACTGAATATGGATAAATCCTCCTTTGATTGATATCTGTTGAACTGACAAAATTTAGTCAACTATAAAGATGGTCAACAGGTGTGTGAGTTTGCACAATTCTCCGTGTTGGAAAGTAGCCCACTCACAGGCAGTAGGTGATCGGGAGTGCACAACTCCCCCACTTAGGAGGTGCAGAGGGGCTTTGCCCCACAAAAAAATTATGCTTTAGGCTATTTTTAAAAAGTCTGCTTTGTGTGCACCAAGAATTTTACTTGGAGCACATGTAGTAGTAGACCTTTTTGCTTGACCTTAGGAACATAGATGTTTGGGTCATTCATTCTTTTTGAGGAGTCCTATATATGAAAATAAACCACTGGCACTCAATATACCTCCTTTATTGACAGAGAACACACACACATACACACACACACACACACACAAGAACTATAAAAACACACAGGCAGCAGTTTTATTTTTTTCAGTACTGACAATTAATGCAATGAACACAATTTAAAGCATCAGTCATGTGAAAAGTCATTATGATAAAAACTCATATGACCAGACTGACCACATTTCCACATAATATTATACATCAAATACAAATTAAATAAAAAAATCAATAGCATTCACATGCCATGTGTCTCTTGTCTCCTGCATTCAAAAGAGATGATGAAGTGGTGTATGGGTTCAAGATATTTATTGTAAATAAACATGTTATTAAGTGTAACTGGAACAAGTATTTAAGCTAAATGATTTACAAATTACTTTAAACACACTTGCATGTGAATCTTCATTCGTGCCTGTGCTCACACTGGCTGACTGTACAAAATGGCACTGTTTTCGCACGTGCTCAGTACTTATATGCACATTCTATCTAGCTACAGTGGCTCAACAGGAACATTACACATAATGATCTACATCCTCCATCTTTGATTTGCTTGCCATGCAATAGGAGAACAAGACAATATATATGCTAGATAACATTTCAATATCAATAACAATCAAACTCAAGTCCAAGTCACTGTGTATTTTGGATTGGGTCTGGAAATTCTACCCGATCAGGTTACATTAAATCTTTGACTGGGTTTACCAACAGGGACAGTCTCCAGGGAATTCTTTTCAATAGGAACTTCAGGGATAACATTAGGATTATTTGAGGAAAATACAGTGTCCTGCAAAATAGGAACAAGTGTAAGGTTGCTCTGAGAAATAGAGTCTTTGGCATAGTCAATCTGCTTTGTCACTGGTTCAGAAACTGGATGTATATGTCTTCGGTTTCTCCTAAATTCCACTCCCTCTGATTGAACATTATAAGATCTCAGTTTCTCAGAAACATTTTTGATAATACCCACTTGGTCGTATCCTTTGGTTGTTTGCATCCTTACGAATTCTCCTTGTGTTAGTGGTCTAAGAGGTTTGTTAGATTTATTGAAGTAGAACTTTTGTGACTGATGTTTCCTCAAAAGTTGGGTTTTGATCACTTTATTGTTTTTTGCATTTGGAATCAAAATCTTTGAACAGGTGAACCAAGCAAGTTATCTTGGGGAATGTCTTTTGAGATTAAAAGGTTAAGGAAAACACTGGTGCCATCTCTCTTAGATTTCTGTAACAAACATTTTGCACTTTGGACTGCATGCTCAGCTAATCCATTGGACTATGAGTACTCAGGACTACTAGTCACATGGGTAAAGTCTCAAGCCTTAACAAATTTCTTGAACTGCTGACTGATAAACTGCGTACGATTGTCCGATACAACTTTGTGTGAACTACCATGCACAGAAAAATGTCTCTTCAATTTTGTAATGACAGTGCTGGACATTACAATAGGAAGAAGGTCAATTTCAAACCAATTTGAGTAAGAGTCTACTAACACAAAGTAATGTTGACCATTCCATTTGAAAATATCAGTAGCAACCATCGACCATGGTAGTTCAGGAATCTGGTTTAGCTAAAGTGTTTTCTTTTTTTTGGTGCAGTTTAGTACTATTGCAAATAGAACATGCTAGAGTTTCCTTCTCTATGTCTTTTGACACAGCAGGCCAAAATACTATGCCTCTTGCCCTACTTTTGGTAGAATCAGTACCTGGTGTCCACAATGTAAAATCTTGATACATTCCTGTTGTAACACTGTAGGAATAACTACTTTAGGACCTTTCATGATGATACCACCTTTCATCATGAGCTTGTCTCAGTAAGGAAAATATTTCTGCATGTCAAATAGTAGACTAGATTGTCGCACTAGCCATCCTTGATTGATAGCATGCGTCAGCTTCTGAAGACCAGGGACTAAAGCTGTGTGTTGTCTGAGTTCATCAAGATGTGATGAGGAAAATGTTTTGACTTCCATGACTTCCAAATCTGGTTTTTCATTGTCACGCTGTTCTCTAGTTTGTGTGGGTGCCCTTGACAAAGCATCTGCAAGTATAAATATTTGCCTTTTGTGTAGACAATACTGAAATTGTACTTTTGCAATTTTAACATCATGTGCTGCAGATGTGCTGGGTCTATATATATTGGCTTTTTTAGAATTGTCACTAGAGGTTGGTGTTCAGTCTCTAGTTGAACAGGTTTGCCATAAATACAGTCATTGAACTTCGAACATGCGAACACTACTGCCAAAAGCTCTTTTTCAATTTGTGCATACTGTATCTCAGTTTGGGTTAAAGTTCTAGATGCATAGGCTACTGGTATGCCTTCTCAAAGACATGCTGAATCAAGAATATACTTTGAAGTGTCACATGAAAGAGTTACAGGTTTGAAAACATCATAATATCTCAATGTGGGTAGACAAGCAGTTTTCTGTTTCAGGACTTCAAATGCTCTTTGGTGGTGTTCTAAGCAGGAACAGTTTACATTTTTGCATGTCGACTCATGTAAAGGTGCTGAAAGCACATTCATGTCTGGGATGAACTTTCCTAAATAGTTGACCATACGTAGAAAACATTGCAAAGATGTGACATTGTCTGGGACTGACATCTCAAGAATTGCTGCTTGCTTATATGGATCTGGTTGTACGCCAGAACTAGTAAACAAATGTCCCACATAAGTAACTTCTTTCAGCTTAAATTTACATTTCTGAGGATTCAGTTTAAGACTGATTTCATGTGCATGATCTAGAACTTTCTTGAGGTTTCTGTCATGTTTGTCTTCACCACTGCCCCCTACAATAATGCCGTCTACTATAATAGCACATGGATAACCTGAAAAAATTTGTGCCGTGGAGTGCTGAAATACTTCACTGGCAGAGTTCATTCTAAATGGCATTTTCAAAAATCTGTACCTTCCAAATGGCATACTTAAAGTAATTAACAATGAAGATTTGTAATCCAGAGAAATTTGCCGAAACAAACTTTTTGCATCTAAGACTGAAAAAATAGTGGCATTTGGCAGGAGATCTGCTACTTCTTCTACTGTGCACATTGGATGATGAGGAAGTTTAAGTGCTTTATTTAAATCTTTCGGCTCAATACATATTCAGAGTCCATCTGAGCTTTTCTTATGAGCTATAACCATGGAGGATACCCATTCAGTCGGTTCTTTTACTGGAGTTATTGCACCTGAAGTCACCATTTTTTTCTAGTGCTGTTTTTACTTTAATCTGCATTGCTACTGGAAATCTTTTTTGCCAGTCAGACAACTGGGCTTACTTCATGATTTAACCTCATGGAATATGTGACTGGTAGCATGCCAAGCTTGTCTTTGAAAATATTAGCATATTTGCAAAAAAGATTCTGTGTAAAACTATTGTGGTTGTTCAGACTTATATGGTGGACCTTCTTGTTGAATGAAATCAGTCCAAGTCTCAAACTATCTTTGAGGTCTAGCAATGACTGCACATGTCTTTTGACTACATAAAACTACAAGTCATAGCTGTTGCCAGCAGAATGGCATGTTAGAACTATTGTGCCATCAGTTTGAATCTGTTCACCACCATAAGCAACACATTTTGCATACTTTGCTGAATCAAGTTTTTCATCAACTTTCACTTTTGCAAACATTTACGCTGATATAACATTTCACTTGGAGCCAGTATCTACTTTAAGGTCTGCAGGTTTTCCATTAATCTGAACAGTACAAAATATTTCACCCTTTGCTGCCAGATTATCAGTTAGCTGATAGTTCACAGTATTAATTGTTTCATCAATCACAGATACACCATCAACATAAAATGTTTGCTTGCAGTTTTCTAACTGATCTACATGTTTCTTTGGATGCTCTCTTTTATTAAAAGTTTGCGCCACTTTAGACTTACAAAGCCTTTTGAAATTATTCCACCTTTTACATTTGTGACATTGCTGACTAAAAGCTAAGCACATTTCTTATTTAGGTTCATGGTTGCCTCCACAATTATGACAGGTAACAACAAGATTACTTGTAGCTGCCCCATTTGGTTTATGGTTAAAACTGGGTACTGCCACATTCTTTAGTTTATATCTCTTATTCATCTTAGCTTTGTGTCTCACACTATCAACATTCACATTAGTAGATGCTGCATGCATGCTTTTCTCATTTGTAAGTATATCCGTGTGCTTTTCTGTAAGCTTGCATATTTGACAAATCTCTATAGTTTTGCTCAACATTAAATCAATATCTCAAAGCAAAATCTTTCTCACTGCATTAACACCACACACAAGTCTGTCCTTTATCAACTCATCTCGCAAATCACCACATCTGCACATTTTTGCTTTATTTCTCAAGTCAGTAATATATGCTGCTATAATTTCATCAGGCTTTTGATTTCTTGTGTAAAATATGTGCCTTTCCACTGTAATATTCATTTGAGGTTTATGTGTTTCTGTAAATTTACTTTTTAAGCACTGAGGGTCTTCCTGTGTTTCAGCCTGTATCACAATATGGCTTTTCCCCCTCCCCTCAATACAAGGCAGGTGCATACATAAATGAGCATTCCCTCTCAATGGCTTCCAAGCCTGCTAAATTAAGAACTATGAATGCTTTTGTACATGGATCTTTATCAGAAAAAGCAGCCTGTATGAAAATATCATATTCTTGTTCAAACACTCTCCAATTCTCAGGGATATTATCAAACACCAGCAGTTCAGGTCTGTGAAATCCCTCTATCATCACAACAAATACTTCAAACATAAGCATAAACCAGGTACTTGTAATTATGCTCATATGCACAACAATCTTTTTGAAAAGGGTTCACTTTGACACTGCAAACACTGCAAACATTCTAGAAATGTTGAACACTTCGAATAGCTTTAGTTAATGCAAAAAAGTAGTACATTGCAAAAAAAATGCAGTCGTTTCAGGCCTTTCGTATATCATAAACATTTCAGAAGTTATTTCAAACACTTTCCTTTTTATTTCAAATAATTTTGTCAGTATGTCACAATTTTGGACATTTTGTTTATGTTGGTAATTATTTTGAACGTTTTGATTGCTTTGTCAAATGTGAGGCGACTGAAAAATCATTTAAACAAATTTAAATACCTTTGAATAACCACTGACCTGTCTGCGAGTTCACTCAGGTATATCCCTCCATTTCTAAATGTGTGCTTCATTGCTAGTGTGTTGCTTTAACTTCAGATCCCATTCTGGCACCATGTTGCTTGCCTCATGCATTCAAAAGAGAAGCTGTTCAAACACTCTCCAATTTTCAGTGATATTATTATCAAACACCAGCAGTTCAGGTCTGTGAAATCCCTCTATCATCACAACAAAATACTTTTAAACATAAGCATAAACCAGGTACTTGTTATTATGGTCAAATGCACAACAGTCTTTTTGAAAAGGCTAAACTTTGACACTGCAAACACTGCAGACATTCTAGAAATTTTGTATACTTCAAATAGCTTTAGTTAATGCAAAAAAGTAGTACATTGTAAAAAAAATGCAGTTGTTTTAGCCCTTTCATACATCACAGATATTTCAGAAATTATTTCAAACACTTTCCTATTTATTTCAAACACTTTTATCAGTATGTCACACTTTTGGACATTTTGTTTATCTTGGTAATTAGTTAGACTGTTTTGATTGCTTTGACAAATGTGAGGCGACTGAAAAATCATTTAAACAAATTTAAGTACTTTTGAATAACCACTAACCTGTTTGCGAGTTCACTCTGGTATATCCCTCCATTTCTAACCATGTGCCTCATTGCTAGTGTGTTGCTTCAACTTCAGATCACATTCTGCACCATGTCGCTTGCATCATGCATTCAAAACAGAAGATGAAGTGATGTATAGGTTCAAGATATTTATTGTAGGTAAACATGTCAGGAACTGTAACTGGAACAAGTATTTAAGCTAATTGATTCATACGTTACTTCAAACACACTCGCATGTGCATCTCCATTCATGCCTGCACTAACTCTGATTGATTCTACAAAATGGCACCGTTCTTACACATGCTCAGTACTTACATGCACATGCTATATAGCTACAGTGGCTCAACAGGAACATTACACACAATGATCTACACCATGTAAACAAAAATGATAAAAACTGATATTACGCAGTCAGAAAAAAAAATGTTACATAGAGAAACTAATATCACTCAAATCTCCAAAAACAGTAACAGCAATACAATAATGACACTGAATGTAAAACAAGATAAAATATCCCCAAAAATAATAATATTATTAGACACCAAATAACTAATAAGCCATAAAGTTTCATTCAAACCAGGAGAAAAAACGGAACCTAAATTTATTCTATGAGCTCAGCTACCTGATGTTTCTGTTGTAAAGTCAGGGCATATTTATTAATCCTATCAATACCAATAAAAGAAAAAATGTTGCAATGGAATGAATAATTGAACGCCTGTACAAAACACTTTGCTCACCAAGTCATAGAGTCAGGCATTTCCTTCTGCCCTAAATAAAAAGCACTGTAGGAGCATAAACACAAATAGGTGATCTAATCATTAATGCAAGCAAGCAAATATCGAGTCTGCTAGGTACGTGAAGTATTCACTGCAATAGCAAAACTCATGTTGTAAACAAAACTACAGTAGGCACAAATTGCATTATGGAAAACAACCCATTGATGTAGAGTGAAGTAATACCATTTGTAAACTTGCAGAGCATGTAGATTTTTATGTACAAAGACACTTTGGTCTATATTCAGTCCCTGGCCATTTGAAAACTGGACATTATTATCAAGGGATTGTAAATAAAACACAACATTAACCTAAATTGTCCAAAGTTTTCCTAGATACTTCTAATTTTAAAAGCTATTGCTGCCAAAAGTACTGTCAAACTACCATATGTGAAGACTCATGCCACTCCCACTGTGCTTTTAATCTTAGTGGCTGTTGGGCTGCCCACCTTTGCTATAAATTTGGCTTTGGATGTCCATCCATGTCTCATCTAATCTCACCTGCTCATTCTACAGGATGCTGAGAGGTCTACCGGGGAGATCCTCCCTTAGAGTCTTAAAGCTTAAGTTTTCTTCTGTTTCATACCATCCCAATTACGTAGAACATATTGCAAATGTCAGAGTATTAATCCTTTATTTAATCTTACTTTTAAAGTATGTAACATCTGGCACTAGGCTGCCAATCACCGGTGAGCTTGGGAGCTGCTTCTCAGCAATCAGCTTGGGGTTATTGCTTCTGTTTTACTAATGTGCCAAACTGTTGTGGGTTCTATCCTGGATATCTACCAGTAGAAGACAGTAACAAATGTAATGGCCTATAAACATCTGGGTTAATGCTATTTACCTGGAAGTATATTAATGATACTCTTTTGCTTCTGATGAGAGAAGTAGAAGGAAAAAAAATTGTTCTTAGCTAGTCTTGAGTGTTACATATACTGTTACAGCACCCATGCTATCTATCTGTAAACCTCTCTTGTCACATCCCCCTTATAGATTATGTAACAAGGATCTGCAATTATGGATATGCATGTCCACACCCCCCTAACTAAATATACCAACTCTGAGATCGCTCCATGTTGAAGAAAGGGCAAACTCTGCCCAATGGCCAAACAACTTGTTTCCCTGAGTGGAAACTGGCGTTCGTTGTTTTGTGTGTTTGATTATTAGTGATTGATGTTTAGTTATTTGATTAAATAAACATTCGATCAACTAATATAGACCCTACTAGATCAAGCAAGCATTCAGATCACTAAACCACATGAACCAGTGTGACTCAGTCATAGTGCATGCGATTGTAAAAGACCAGAGATTTACCTCCCTGGCCTATATAAATAGAGACATGAAGGAGCTTTCAGACTATGTGTCCAAGGCCAGAGCCAGATCCAGCATTAGGTATCTAAGGCAGTCGCCTAGGGCCCACTGGCTGGGAGGGGACCGACTTGGAGGAGGATTAATTCTTTTAATTAAAAGAAAAAAAAACATTTTTTTAAGGGTGTTGTTCTTTAAGAATGCCCTAATTGTCTGGTCACATGCACCTATTGCATCTATATGATCTGTTTATATTTTCAGCTTCTGAGTCTGTGTAATCCGTTGTTTATGTCTTCATCTTCCATGTGCTTGGAATTTAAATACAAGAGGAAGTTTGGACTGCAGACCATTGAGGTAGATTTTGTGTGTGTGTGTGTGTGTGTGTGTGTGTGTGTGTGTGTGTGTGTGTGTGTGTGTGTGTGTGTGTGTGTGTGTGTGTGTGTGTGTGTAGGTAGGTAGGTGGGTAGCTAGGTAGCGTACCTCTCAACTGTCCAGAGTTTCAAAGAATGTCTTCATTTTTGCTTCATATTTTTGGTCTATTCCTCATAAAATTTGTGATTTTCTGGCACATCAGCAATGAATGAACTCACTATATGACACACATTTGGGTTTCAGACTTTATATTCTTCAGAAAATGCATGTTAACACAAAATCTGTTATTTTAGCAACTGTGCAAGTTTATAAGAGCAATATTAAAAAAAAAAAAAACTGTCCCTATTTTGGAACCTTTGTTCCCCTCTACCATTATTTTAGGCTTTGTCCAGGTTTCTTCTGCTAAGAGGTTGAGAGCTAGGGTAGGTGTGCGCGTGTGTGTGTGTGTGTGTGTGTGTGTGTGTGTGTGTATGTGTGTGTGTGTATTACAAGTAGGTAGGCACGCATGTATAGAAGAGTTAGGTAGGTGCATACCTCTCAACTGTCCAGATTTTTGCCTCATATTTTTGGTCTATTCCTCATAAAATTTGTGATTTTCTGGAAAATCATTGAGGATTGAAGTTATTAAATAATTAAAGACATTTAAGTTTCAGACTTCATATCCTTTAGAAAAATGCATTCTAACACAAATCCTAGTATTCTAGCAACTTTCAAAGTTTACAAATCCTGTTATTCTACCAGCTTTTTAAATTTGTGAGAGCAATATTTAAAATCAGTCCCTATTATGGGGCCTTTTTCCCCCATAATGTTAGATTTCCAGATTTCTTGCACTAAAAGGTTGAGATTTGTTTGTGAAATGTCCTAGTTAGGGATAGCAAGTGGTTTGTAATTTGCTCAGGCCCAAACCCTATACCTTAGTTACAGTAAACAAGAGCCTGAATCCTCTATCTCAACTACCAAGCTATGTTTTTCAAGGAATTGAGTTTCAGATGCATTTTTCAAAGAATTCAGTTTTAAGTATATTTTTCAAGGAATTGTGAGCTTCAAGAGAAGAGAAGTTTACTTTTGCTCATGATAAGTCTGTTTACAATGTGCAACTGTTTTGCTTAGCAGATGATATCACTGTTGTACTACAGTCTCAAAAAGCATTGTTAGTGGCACAATAGGTAGCATGCTTGCTTTTGTCGCAGAAGGCTGTGGGTTCTACTTCCCATACTGTATTGTACTTTAAGAGGGTGGGGTGCTGCAGTCCTGAGTATGCCCTCCTTTGGATGCGATGCCTATTAACTATGAACCTGTTATCAATTGTCTGGATGAGATGCCTATTAACTATGAGCCGCTTGTCAGTTTTCCATCCATTCCCTATTGTATTCTTACCGACTTACCATTTTTCTAATGTAACATTGGCAATTTATTCTTCAAAGGGATCAGGCAATGAATTTTTAGAACAAACACTGAAACATAAAGTTGTTTGCTAGCAGCAACCTCTTCATTGGTTACAGATTGCTTCAATGTGGAATTATTCAGATGGCTTTTACTTCTGCATAGGTTGTGCATATTGACTGATATTGTTGGATTGTATGACAGAAGTTTTAGTGGCCTTTTATGGTTGAAATGTTCTGAATTAGGCAGTTTTGTCATTATTGGTTCATATATCTTGTTTCATTGTCTACTGGAAAAATGTTCAAAACTATAGATTTAAAATATGCTGTAACAAGTGGTGCTGTATTATATAAGGAATATAATTTAAAACACTCAGGAAGGTGAATCCATGGTGTTGCGGCAGTAGCATTGTTGCCACACAGCAAGAGGTTCTCCCTTTTGATTCTTGGCTGGAGTGCGGGGAGTGCCTTCTGTGTGGAGTCTGCATGTCCTCCCCGCAGTTGGATGGGCATTCGAAAGACATGCGTGAATGGGCGTGCCTTCATTGAAGGTTGAACATCAAGCTGACACCTCAGCATTCGTGAAAATCTACTGCCAATCATTAGCGGACCGGAGTTCCGCTGTGGCGACCCCTAACCAGGAAAAGCCGAAAGACAAACAACAAACAAGGAAGGTGAATCAAAGAACTCTTGCATGTTTGCATGGTTATAAAAATGTGTGCAAGGGGCTTATGATTTGAAAACAAGCCAAAGGTAAACTTTATCTGCAACTGGCCAGATGAATTTTCTTTGAATGTGGGTTTCAATGCTGTTTCAAAGAATGCAAGTTTTAAGGACAGAGAATTTTTAATGCTGAATCAGCTTCCATTGTGAGACTGTATTGCTTTGTTTAGTAAATGTATATCAGTGTTTGTGCTATAAAATTTGAAATAAAAGTTTTAAATTAGGTAAAAATATCTATAATCATTGTAGAAGTAAAGCAAAAAAAAGTATGCACACTGAGAGGTTTGAACAATGTTTATGGTAACTAGGGAGAAATAGCCAAGTAATGGGACACTGGAATGGCTGTGGGAGAAGGGCCATTCCTTTACCCTGCCTAGGGTCCCATTTGACCATGATCTGTCTCTATCCAAAGCAGGTATGAACCTAGCACTGAGCAGCATTCTACCTTCTCCAAGGATGATGCCACAGTATGACCAAAAGATAATTGACTTAGAATCACTATTTATCCACAACCTTCAGACAGACTTTGTGCCAGTCAAGTGGCAACAGTGGGACATCTATTGACCCAGGTGACTACAGACCCATAAGTCTGAGTATTGTTATATGCAAAGCCCTGGAAATAATTATCATGTAAATGATAAACAATGCCAAAGGAAACCTTCAGACATTGTCTATTCAACTTGGTGGACATCTTTGAGAAGGTCAATAAAGCAATGTATAAGGGTAAAACTGTCCATACTGCCTACCTTGACCTGGCCAAGCCATTTGTCACAATATCCAATGCTAGCATTATAGACAGACTCATGGAATTATGTATATGTTAGCTATAAATACCTACACCACCCACTGCATAGCCAGCAGGCTCACAGATATTACCAAAGAAGTTAGAATAGGGAAGTAAAGACTCAGTGTTGGGAACACTCCTTTTTGGCACCTGAAGTCAAGGCCAATGTCAAGGACCTCTGACTGAACAATTTGCAGATGATTGCAAACTAGGTGCAGTCATAGAATCCACCAATGACACAAAGGCCTGTCACAGGATTATAACTGGTGCCAGAGCCACAGTGTAAACCCAGTGCCAAAAAATGCATAATCATATCCTCTAGGAAGATAGCTACTCCTGTAAACTACCATATTGATAATACACCTCTAAGGGTAGACCCAGTAGTCAGGGATTTGGGAGCACATGTAGACAGTAACCTGGATTTTGCAGATCATGTGTTAATGGCAGTAATGAAATTATTCTATATTGCACAACGTATAAGTAAAGGGTGTAATATCTAGGGCCAAGGATGCCATTGTTTTACTATACTTGGCCCTTTTTAGGCTAATTACTGAATAAACTACCCCCTTTGATATGTACCTGACCTGGCATATGCAACAAATGGAGCAATCACAGAGGTTCCTGACAAAAAGAATACATGACCTAAGCAATATGTCATATGTGGAGTGCTAAAGCCCTATCCCTGTAGGGCTGTCAATTACACATTGCTGAGAGGTCTACAAGGCTTCCTCCACACCCCTCTGATGACCTGTTGCACATAACTTAAAAAAAACAAACATCAGAATTAACCAATCTAGGTACCTAAACCTCATCTGCAAGATAAATAGGACATGTTGGAGAGACAGGTGTCTCAGGAAGAGACTTGCTATCCTTGTGAAGCAGAGTTCTTCCCTTAGTCCAATTCAACCGTATCAAAGACCATTGGATTGGGAACACGAAATTTATCCCTGCTCTGGCACTTATGTTTCTAGTAAACAGAGGGTACTTACAAATACTTGACCACCCATGCCCATGCCTACATATACCCCTTAAAATAGCCCTGTGGTATCATAACTTGTCAGATCCACTTGGGAAGCACGAATAGGCTTAAAATGCCCCATTGTGGTCATTAGCCTACACTGGGGCCATTAGCCTAGTAATCAGCTATAAATCTAAGACATCTATGCACAAAGACAGTCCCAGTAATAGGTTCATAGGTTAGTACTAGGCTAACTGTCTTGCTGCCCACAGCCCAAGCCTAGCCAATAATCCCTTGTGTGAGAACCCTTCCCCCTTCCTGTTTGTAAGGCAAATACCTTAACCATTAGGCCACCCTCCCACCCATCAGCTAATCAGCTATAAACTAATCAGCTATAAACCTAAGACATCTATGCACAAAGACAGTTTTTCTAACTAAATGTACAGGAACATTCTGTACTGTAGCTTTACTTGTAACAAACACTTGCTAAATTAAATTAGTGGAGGTACCTCATTGAATAAACCATGCAACCATAGACATAACCTTATTTCTTAATGATTCTCTTATCTGAACATGAATGTCTTAATCTCAAAATTGAGAAGTAGGAATATTAGATTGAATATGAGGTGGATGGCAACAACAGGCCAGCAACAAAGAGTTATAATGAATGGGTTT
Source organism: Protopterus annectens (assembly GCF_019279795.1). Taxonomy (NCBI): domain Eukaryota; kingdom Metazoa; phylum Chordata; order Ceratodontiformes; family Protopteridae; genus Protopterus; species Protopterus annectens. Next base: position 510,005,162 of record NC_056744.1, read on the forward strand.
ACCTATAAATACCAGAATTAATTGAACCATCAAGTAATTTAGTGACTTCAACATTCAAAAGAGTTTGTCACAAATAAATTAATATCACATTAAGCATTACCCAAAATAATTATTATTTCGGTATCCAATAAATGACTTTAATTACTTTAAATCATAATTCCATAACTGAAAACACCAATAAATGACATTAAACACTGTGAATCACAATTCCATAACTGAAAATTATCCAAATGTCCTCTGCAATTCTCAAAACATTATAAAAAAATTAGAAGCTATGTCATATATCATTTGAACCTCAAAATATCCCACAAACAAGTCCAGATAAATTGGGACAATAGTTATCCCCACTGCAGTGTCCCAATTTATAATAAGCATTGCTCCTACAAATAAAAAAATCATTTCAAGAACTATTTTGAGTAAATGTAAAATAAATCCCATTAGAAATGTTTCATAAATCTGTGTGCTAATTAAAAAGTATTGAACTGTTTTAAATCAATAGGATTATGAATGCAAGTATAATAGGAATGTATATCTAATGTACAATATAAGTATTTGGTCTAACCATAATATTGTCCATCAAATTCAACAATTTGTTTATTTAATGCTAGATGTAACATATGTAAGTAATGGTTTATAGCAAGCTTTACATAAGCACTGAAATAGGATCAGTCAGCATAAAAGTGGCAGTACTTTATCGATTTCCCTGAGCAATAAGATACATCGACTGTTCAAAGCATGGTGCCAGTTATTACTGTTTCAATTAATGTTAGTATGCCTTTTTTGCAGGATCACAAATTTGGTAAGCTGGAACCACTTTAAAAGCAATATGTATCCTGGTAAAGAATGAAAAATAGAAATGTTGTTAGGTGTATGAAGACTTGAGAATCCAGACGTATATATACCTTTTCTCACCATTATAAAACATGACACACTAGGCAGAAATCAGCTGGATAATTTTTTTTTTTGGTGAGATATGCATAGAATAGATTCCACAGAGAAAATGCTGATTGGACTTTGCTGAAATTACACTGATGACACATCATCTAGGGTGGGAGGAGTTAGGGTGCCCATGAAGCTAGAAAGAATGACTCTGCATTCGAGAAGACAGTGTGAGCAGTTGTGGAAAAAACTTCTCAGCAACAGTTCAAGTAAAGGTTGTGTAAAGGAGGATCACTGTTGGAATGCAATTAGATGTTCATTAAGCTATGGTATGACAAGGAAGAGTATTGCAGAAGGCTAGAACAAAATGTAATGAAAAGTTGTGAGCATCTTTTAGGATGACAACAAAAAATGCACATGAACATGCAAATAAAATGAAGTTAAAAATAACATTTTGATATTTGATATTTATTTTGATATTTATTTTATTTATTTCACATTTGTTAACCTGGTTAGTCAGACTGGGCAGCAGAGCCCTTTTTCAGTGGAGACCCGAAGAGAAAAGCTCCAGAGATAAACAAATACAAAAACAAAACATCAAACAATATTAACGTAAAAGTGTATATACACAGGAGAAACAGAATACAAGTTATAAAAGAACATGTTAGAATACAAGACTAATACTGAGGGTTTAAACAGCTATAGTACATATTAAGTATATGACATATAATATAAAAAGTTAGATTCCCATCTGAGAGAAATTCAAGGTTGGTAGAATATCATAAAGACCTTAAGTGAGTAGTTGTGGTAAAGTGTGAGAGCTGAGAGAGGAGGGGAAGAGGAGAGGGATTAGTTTAGGTGGGAGTGGGATAAGATATTTGCGATATTTATTGTCTAATGGCAAGAATCACTGAAGATAAAACCACATTAGAGTATCACGATACAGAGAAGAATGTCAATATCTGGTAGACAATGTGAGAAAAAATGGAAAGTTTATAATCCTGGAGATTTCATGAAAGCAGAGATGGTTGTTTAATTATGGCACTTAGAGGTTTTATTTCTTTTTAAGGAAGTAAATTCATCTAGAGGAAAATGAAAAGACCAAGCACTCAGGGAAGGACATAATTCTACATGGTGGAAGAGTGCAATGCTGGAAGGTGAGGAGACTGGGAATCGATTTCAAAGTATACAAAATGAGGAAGTATTGGCAGTCATGAATAAAAATGAAAGGGCAAAAGCTTTGGAGCAATTAAATGTTGCATTCTTCAGAGTGATGTTGAAGGAGATGTTGACTCAAGTTAATGAGATGTTTGATAATATTAAACAAATGGAAGTGCTGCTAGATTGTATTACTAGCACAAGGGTTGGAGATGTTCCAAAGCCAATACATGGTACAAAAGGAAATTATGATTTTTCTTAATCAATGCAGATGCAAAATTTTTAGTGGCTATTTCAAAGAAGATATATGAAAATAAGATATTTTTAGTTAGATCACAACAAACAGTTTTCATTAAAGAGTATATGGCTGAGTATAGATTTGACCATTAGGTTAGTTCATGGCGGAGGAACACAGAAAAAGCTGGAAGATTGTTCGTGCCTCAGTTTTTTTAATATTGAGCAGCATTTGACTCAGAAAATTTCCTAGTTTAAGTAGAAATTAGTGAAAGACTTAGAAGGGTGGTTCAAATCCTACATAGTAGTCCTTATATCAAATCAGAAATGAATAGGCATTCAGATAATATGACGGTGGAAAGGGTGACAAACCAGGGTTGTCTCCTCGCTACTTGTCTATTTATGTTAGTTGTAGTAGGACTGACACAGAGGGACCTTTTGCATAAAACGCCTGGCAAGTAGAAAGTCCCCCACCTTTTCAGAGATGATTGGTTGATAATGTTGGACAGATTCGACCTGAAGATCTCTGCAATGTAATTGATTTTAAGCCTTTTAAAAACTCAGTTTAGTGTAAAACCAAATGGGTGAAGACAGCAAACTTCAGAATAGATAACATAAAACCCAATTAAGACTTTATATATATGAAAGTGGAAGTCAAATACCATGTTAAAATGATGCGGGGAAAGGCTGTATAAGCAATTTATTCACAGTTTTCTTTTATAAAGACATTGCGACACTGCAATAGTTTTACTAAAAAGAATTACTCATTCATAGACAGCATATATATTATACATATGATAGCATTAATCAGACTTCTCTATTTGTCCACCTTGCTATCTCAAGACTTTAATAGTAAGTAACTTCAGACATGTAAATCTTCTGTTATATATGTATCTAGGAAGTACAGTATATGTTGTTATAGATTTGTTTGCGGGGTAGGATATATTGGATAATTAAAGGAATGGTTACATTTATTGATTGACTTAGGGGTCTGGAATGCAGACTTTTCAAATATACACACAGCCTCTGTATCACATTTCATGTGGTGGCATGACTGGAAAGAGGATTACATGGATAGTGTAGAAGACATTGTACAAAGGAAAGAAAAGAGAAAGAAAACATTTGGAACTGGTCCTCTGCATAACTGAGTCAGACCTTACCAATAAATAAAAGCAATACATATCTATATATATATATATATATAATATATATATATATATATATATATATATATACATATATATGTCCTGGTTGTATAGTCGAAAGTACACTTTCCACTTTCGCTAAAGAAAAAAAAAACATGCAGTTTGCATGTAACGTTAGTTGTACATCAACATTTACTGTTGATGTACAACTAAGGAAACTCTTGTTGAGATCGTGGTACAGTGGGGATAAGGGAATGTTCCCTTTTCCCCACTGTAGTGCAATCTTGGAGTGATAATATTAAAGTGAGGGGTTGTAGCGGGTGCAGGGGGGCTTGACCCCTTGCATAATACTGTTTAATCTGTCTTTTTTTTTAATTTACTTTTAATTTTTTTGTTCAGCGAAAGTGCATTTTCGATAGAATGCACTTTCATGTTCTGAGTTATCGAAAATACGGTTCGAGGAACCGTATTTTCGATAAATCAACGTAGACCCATTATATATATATATATATATATATATATATATATATATAGATAGATATAGATATATATACATATATAGAGAGAGAGAGAGAGTAAGAGGGAGATAGATACAGATACAGATGTGCATCTACATATGCATATAATATTGATGTAGATATAGTCAAAGAATAGTAGAAGAGGCATAAATTGTTGGGGAATTGTACATTCCAGTAAAACATTCATTTTTTTTTTTTTTTTTTTTTTTTTTTTTTTTATTTTGTTTCCAAATTACCACTATAAATTAAATAATTCATGGTATTGTTCTTTTTCGTATTTATAATCCTCATTATGTAATACTTTATTGTCAGCCTTCCTTGTGAGCTCTAGAACTATCCTTCTGGTTCTGCTTTCTTTACAGCTTTTAAATAATCTGTAATATTTTTTTCTGATATATTGCTAATGTACAGTAAAAGGTATATTTATCCTTTAGAAAATACATTGTTTCAGATTTGCATGCATTTTCAGCAACCTATAATGTACACAATCAAACAGCAGCATATTAAAATCATGCCAACTTCAATTACCTTAATACTCTTAATCTCCAGCCTTTCTTTTGTAAAAGAAACACCACTGCTATGCATTATTAATTTCTAAGTGGCCATAGTGTCTTCTCCTTCTAATATTACCATTTCTCTGTCCTCATTTCAGCATAACAGCTTCTGTCATGTTGGAATATCCCATCATGCAAACAGTAAGTGATATCTCATGGACAAATATAGTATATAATATCTCATGGACTCTTGTCAATATTTATAACATGGCCATCTCATTGGAAAATAGACCATAGGGCCAAATTAGTTAGCAAAACATACAGAAATGTACACTGACCTAAATAAATGAATACATACATACATACTTTAACAGATCTGAATACTGTGTGTGTGTGTGTGTGTGTGTGTGTGTGTGTGTGTGTGTGTGTGTGTGTGTGTGAGAGCAGCTTCACTTATTCGCCTGATTGTGATTTTATACTGCATTTATACAAGTTGGATAACATGTACTGACTAACAGAATATTTCGTCAAAAAGGGAAATGTAGTACATGAAGTAAGTGGGAATAAATATGCTATGTCAGTGTTAAGAAATGTGAGATTGTTACAATGAATACACTGCACACCAAATATTGATTGAAATTAATGCATTTAATGTGTTTTACTGGAAAGTCTTTGAGGAATGCTACTACTTGGTTTTGAAAAAGTACCTCCTGTACTACTTATCTTATTTAAAAGAGGCAGTCACATGTTTAAATGTTAAGTAATAAATCATTATACTATCTGATTGGTCATGCCCATGCTTGGCAGTTTGCCCTTGGACAGTTCTGTGGTTACTATGGAAACAAGATTTTGTAAAAAATGTCTGTAAACAGCAGGAAGCAGAAGAATAAAGTATATCAATATTTCTTTGTACATCTACTCAGATTTGAAGCTAATAAAAATATGGATTGTCTTAATGAACACTCACCCAGCATTTCAGTGTTTATTTTCAAATGTTTATGCAGTTATATCCCATATTTTTTTCACGATTTTTTATTTTAATATTATTTTTTCCTTTTTTCTTTCTTTTTTTTTTTTTTGAGTGTTGCAGAAAAGCTGAGTTTAAGATGCGTTTTCCCTGAATCCCAACTGCACAAAGGGCAATACAAATAAATATTTCATGTCAGAAGCCTGCTGCAATGTTTTTTGAAACTGTACTTTAGTAAACATATCAGCTACATGCCAAGGTCTGTTTTACTAGCTGTAGTTATCATTGTTTTGTGCAAAGTCTGAAAGAACTAGGATAGATAGATACAGGCAAACCAAAGTGGTCAAATATTTACTGCAATCATTTTCACCTTCTGCATGATCTGAAGTACATAGTTTGTTGAATGTCTTTTGATTGACTAACAAAGTTACTCGTCCCAGAATATATGTTAATGTTTATGCTTTTGTCATATGCACTATGCAACTTGAAAACTATCTTTTACCAAGAAAGTTTGAGTGAGGTGGAAGACAGATAAGTGGATAAATATGAAAAGGAGAACCGTATCCCTCATATTCCTCAAGATGAAATCTTTCAGTGTCTCCTATTTGGGAAGATTTCACGTTTATCTTTCATACTTATATTCCATAATCGTTCAGCCTTAGCAAAGTGCTGCTATGCTTCCATGTAAATTTGACTTTAATGCAGAAATTGTTAGAGCTTCTAATACAAAATCAAAATTATTATTTAAATAAATTAAACATTCCTTTCACAATGCATTTTGTGGATTTGAGTCACCTGACTACATGTCTGCATAAAAGAGATATTAGACAGCTAACACAGGCCTGGAAAAGGAAATATGTCAGCAAAGGGACTTCCATTGCAGTAGTGAAGAACTGACACTTGCAACAAGGGCTTGATTACATTTCTTAAGATAAGCTATTTGTGTCAAATGCTTTATCTACCTGTCTTCCCAAATGATTAGAGCAGATTTTATGGAATATATGCAAGCAAATTATGTAATTAACATGACTGTTAACAAGCCTTTTTAGAAAAAAGTTTTAGTTAATTCATTCAAGCAATTACTAGATACAACTTTTGATCCAGAACCTCCTAGCACAACATTAAAACTAAACCTTTAAAGCCTGCATTCATTATTTCAAAGCATGAAAGATGAATAGTTTGTTTCAGTATATAATAATAAGGCAGATACATGAGTTTGCCAAGCAGATGTATTTGTGAAAGGCTTTACTATCACATGTTCGACATAACATTGTTCAAATGTACAGATGTTCGAACCAAATGTTCAGAAATGTGAACACCGAACAGTGTAAATGCCGAACCGATCATTTCAGTGCAGTCGAATGTCAAAAATGTCAACTACACTGGAATGCTCCTACCTACACAACATACTACAACAGGTTTTCGCAGGGGGGCAAGCCCCCCTGCACCCCCTACCCCCCTACTTACATATACAAACTCCGAGATTGCATTACAGTGAGGGTAAGGTAACATTTCCCCATCCCCACTATAGTGCAATCTGCACCGCATTGTTAGAGCTGACAACAGCGGCCATTTGCTCATGTCAGCTTCGGCATTATGGTGATCGCTCTACCAGTTCCTCCAAGTGGTTTTCGCACATAGTTCATTCATCTAAATGACGAACGAACATGTGATATGTGCATGGTTGTGTGGTGGTAAGCAATGGTGATAGGAAAGCTGATGGCAGTCAGTTGAAGTAGGAAGTAGTATAGGCCAACTGGTTGAAGACAGAAGGACGCAAGCACTGCAGAGAGCAAATGTTTAGTCTTGTCAAGAACCAGTTTTCTGTTTAGATGGGCTTATTACGCTAATGCAATGGAATTTCCTTTTGACAAGATAAATAGGTGTCATATGGTGATTTTCAGCTTCAGATTGATGACAGCTAGTTTAGAGCAAGATGGTTTCCAGTGGAATGGCCATTTGAATGTCTACATGATTGGAGAGGGGCTGTGGATGGAAAGATGAGTGAAGAAGATATGTTATATTTTCAGAGTTAATGCATATACAGACAGTGCTGATGGGATGCCAGGATGATTTGGGAAACAGGAAGGTGTTTTTTTCCATTCTGAGTATGGGGTGGTGGTGCAGATCTTGAAGAAGAAATCATGTAGGTCAGTGTTGAGAAAGTCAGGGTTGAAGATCTTGAGGTTTTACTTTACCTTTTCTGTGATGCAAATCCTGGGAAAAGTGAATATGCTATCTGATTGTTTATCTCACTTTCATTTCCAAAGGCTCTGTGTTTTTGTGCCAGAGACAGACACATTTCCAGTGATGGTGCATGGGGAAGTATGGAACATTGGGAGTACAGGTTTAATTAGTGCTGTAGTCTTGGTCTCAGGAATTGATGAAAGTATACAGCTCTGCTGTTGTCATATTTATGTGCTTTGTGGATCAGTTGCCTAGTCAAGATAGCATTTGGTTGATTATGTTAGTTTTGGGGTAGCTGATTCAGAAGTGGGAGTTAAGTGAGGCAGTATGAACAGCGAGACTGCATCTTGTGGCAATGAATGCTGAAGTGAGGGTTGTTGGTTTGAAGCATATTACAAATCATTTGAGAATATTGAAGATACTGAGAGGTTGGAAAAGACTTTAGGTTATTAGGTAACTACACAAGACTTCCTTTAAGCATTAATTATTACAGATGTTGACACAAGGACTGCATGAATTGTTTTAATGTATTAACATTATTTATTTGTTTGTTTACCAAGGTTGCACATTGACAACATTAGGCCATTTGCAGGCATAGCCTGGGTGAATAACTTTACAAATAAATAAAACAAAACTAATTCGCAAACACAGAGTAATTGTAATAGGTATAAAAACCATCAAACAATTAAAACAAATGACCCGATATTATTAACAGAGCAGAAAACCCAACATGGATCAATTTTAGTAGTAAATATGGAAGGCAAGCAGTAGCTGAGAATAGAGGGCAGAAGTAGATATAAGGAAGGTGAGGGAGGAGTTAGGTCATGCTACCAGTGGAAAAGCAGATGGCAGTCAGATTTGTATTGGAAGTGTCTTTTGAATTGTGCTCTGAAAGTCCGGAAAAGGACATTTCTTTTGTTTGGGTGGGGTGGATTCTCAGAATTTCAGTGCAAAAAATGAGAAGGGAGTAGGAGTGACAAGTAATATGCAGTTTGCGTTGGACTGCCTGAAGGGAGGAAGTCTTTTGGAGAAGATGCAGAGGTTGTGGAGGTGTTATTATGCAATTTGGCAGCAGAAAGGGGGAAGACACCAGGCTGAAGTAGTTTGAAAACAAAAGATCCTAAGAGTAACTCTACTCTGCAGGTGACATGATGTCATCTGGCTTTGGGAAGGCTGGTATAGTCTTGTTCTGGGGGGGGGGTTGTTAATGAATTTGCAGATTTTGTTTTCAATGGACTGTAGAGTAGATGAGTTTTGTAACAGGTGGTGGCGATTATAGAGTGCCAGAATCTGAGATAGCTAGGAGGACTCCTTTGTCTATTGCAGATCTATTAGATTTGGATAAAAAATAATATATTTTCCAGGACCAGATTAAAAGACATCTGATGTTTTTCCTTGTTTTGCAATACAATTGTGGAAGTTAAGTGACTGGTCCACCACTAAACTGAGATATTTAAAGAACACGGTTGTTTCTATTGGGTTATAATTAAGATCTGTGATGCTGAGATTTTTAGGATATTTTCTCAGCTTTTGTGATCTTCTAAATATCATACAGTTTTGTTTTGGAGAGATTTACGAGTAGCATATTGTTATTTAGCTAAGAATTAAGGAATTAGAAGTCATACTGAACTGGTTAGCCAATTTTGAGTTTGAGATACTTATTTGATAACAACACTTGGAAAGAGTTGACACTGTTGGTGGTAACTCCAATTTCTTGGAGTGAGTAGAAGAGGAGGAGGTGATCTATCAGGAGTTTTACAAGAACCAATTTCTATGTGTCTGGCATTGTGCATTGAACTAAGTAGATGTTATAAAAGTAAAGAACAGGTGTGCTAAGGAAGCATTTGCAGAGTGAGATGAACTGGGGAAGTTAATTGTCTGCACCAGGAAGCATACACAGGTATGTTTTCTAGTAGGGTCCTAATGTCTTTGTGAGTGATTTTCTTAAAATAGAAGAGGAGAATAAATGTTGTGGGCTTGATCAGGTGGGGGAGAGTGGTAATAGTTTGTGCTAGGGTGGTAGTTGAATTCCTTGAGAAATTCAAATGCTCTGAGTGGATCTTGAGAGGTCGAGATAGTGGTAAAGGAGGATAAAGGATCTCTGGAGTTCCAGTATGTGAGAAGATTTATTTCCTACCAGAAGCGTTTACATTTGCCTAGGAGAGCCAGTTATTTGTTTTTGAAATAGCTGTTTTTGCTCCTGTATATGACTTGCTTAGTAAGGTTACTCAGAGACGTAAATGCAGTACACTTTTCAGGTGAGGCTTTTTTCCCAGAGTTACAGCAACTGAGTTGAGGTTCTGTAATAATAGGATACTGCTCAATATCTGCTAGGTGTTTTTTGAGGTTTTCAGTATTCGTAGTGGATCTGGGTCTGAAGGTAACTAGTCTGGGGAAAATCTTGGTAAATGATAGATAATTTGGAAAGTTATTAGGGAAAGTTTAGTGAAAGAGGGTAGAAAAATAGATTTTGGGGGATAATGGTAGGGTTATCAGTGATTACCAAGTATGGTGTGGAGAGGTTCTTTGTTAAGAAATTTGAAAAGGTAATGCCATTGACTAAGTGGATAAGGTTGATATTTGGATAGTAATTTTAAAATTCTCAAGGGACATAGGTAGTTTAACTTAAAATCACCTACAATGATGATTTCTGGGAAGTTAATAAGATAGTAAAAATGAGAGATTTAAATTAGTTAAGAGAGACTGGAGGAGGAGGAGGGTAAACAGTGGGTTTTGGAATGTGATGATTTTTTCCAGAAGGGAATTTTATAAAGATCCATTAAAGTTCCACATCTCAGGAGGCATCTGCTTGAGCCATGATAGTTTGGTTATGGAGAATTTTTTTAAAAAATAATGAGAGTGCCCCCACCTTGTCTTATGCTAGTTCTGGCTCTCATCTTACAAGTATTTGTTGGTGGGGTAGATGCTAAAAATTGGGGTTACAATGTTTGAGCCATGCATTAGTAGCATCTGTGATATCAGGGCAGTGGTCTATAAGGAAGACGTTTGTTTGGTCAAATTAATTACAGATACTTTGGGTTTTAATTGATGCACAGGAGAAGGTGGGGTGTGCAAAAATGTTTTAGGTGTTGTGTTGTGAGAAGGCCCAGGAGTGGATTCAATGTTGCTCTAAGCAGGAGTGTGAGCAAGATGGGGTCAATTTAAGTCAAAGGAAACTTTATTGTCGATCAGATATACACAGCAGTGCAAACTGAATGAAAATATATTGATTTGGTCCCCATGCAAGACATAACAATGACCACATAGTTTGAATGACAGTAAGGCTAATGCACATACAGTAATAATCAAAATATTAACAACACAAAATATTGCCACAATTGGACAGGAAGACATTTGACAGTATTAAACTAGTAAGCATCTCAGGAATATAACTTCACATTGTGATTGCTTAGAATATTGCACTTCATCAGTTGTAGTATGATATATTCTGATGTTCATATTGCACATGTAAGGAGTGGTGACCCACTCTTGACTATTGCACATTCAGGAAGTAATAGCAAATGAAATCAGGGTTTATAGTGAATGGTATGAAATAATACCACTTGTAGTAGGTACTTTTTCAGATGAGTAGATTATGATGGTGTCTAACATAACTTATGCTTTTCTATAACTGTTTTTATGCCAGTGTTCAGCTTATTTTAATCTCATTATATGCCATTTTTAACTGGAAATTCTATTAATCAATACAACTAGCCACATTGGCTTTGTTTCCTGCACTTATTTGTGTTTGAGCAAGGGTATATAGACAAATATAGATTGACAGGCAGATGTATTTGGCCATATATGCCTGTCTGGTTGTTTGGTGGTAAACAATGATGTTAGGAAAGCTGAGGGTGTCAAGTTGAAATAGGGAGGAAATATGATGTGCAGGGTCAAAGCGCAGGTTAGTATAGGAAGTATGGTGGGCTGGGGAGAGGGTGACGGATAATTACAGTCAGGACTTAGTGAGGGCTGGCCTCTTTGGAATGGGGGTTTGGTGCAGACTCACTGTTGTAACCTCTTTTTCCTTAGGATACTCTGTCTGCGATTTAGTATAAGGGACAGTTTGAAGCAGGGTTTGTAGATCCTCCTTTGAAGGGATCCCCTCTTCCCCCTTTTCCTTCCATTGAACTGTTGTTATAATTTGAGGTGAACAGTGGTTCATAGGTTAATAGCTAGGTACTAGGCTATTGGCCATAGGGCCTATATAAGCCTATCCAAAAGGATACACTGGCTTTCGCCAACTAAGAAAATTATTTTCTTGTGCCCCTGTTGAGCAGAACCTCAGTAGTGATCCCCGGGGTGAATTTCCTATTTCCCATCCAATCATCGAGATTTTTCTTGAAGAGTGCTAATGAGGAGCTTTGTTTGATATAGATAGGTAGTTTGTTCCAGAGTATGGGAAGTCTCTGTGACAGAAATCTATCCCTCCAGCATGTTCTGTTTATTGTGGTGACAAGGTTTAGGTCCCTAGAGTGTGTAGCTCCGAGGGATTGGGATTTCTTTAAGTGGAGCAGGTCCAACAGCTCTGGGATTGACATAGCTTTGTATGTTAGGCAGAGATCACCTCTGAGTAGGAGTAAAGCTGGGTTTTTTGAGACGGTCTGCATTGGGCATCTGTTTGAGGCCGGTAATCTTCTTTGTGAGGTATTTCTGCAGCCTTTCCAGTTGTTGTAGATGCCTTGTGAGGCCTATACCAAAAGGGGCATTGTACTCTATAATGGGTCTAATGAGTGACGAGTAGAGGGGAACAATGACCTCTTTTTTTCTGTATGAGAAACCTTTTGTGATGTGGTGTGCCACATTGAAGGATTTCATGACTACTGTGGTGATGTGATTATCAAAGAAGAGACTATTGTCCACCTGTATCCCAAGGTCTCTTATCATACTTTCGGTGTTAAGTAGACTACTGCCTATGTGGTAGTTCATGGGTACAGAGTTTTTCCCAAGGGGATGACAATGCACTGTTTTGCATTGAGCTTGAGGCCATGGCTTTGACACCAGGCATCTGTCTCAGTGAGGCCCTTTTGTAGGATGTCCACATTGTTAGGAGTTTTGATTATGGCTCCTAGTTTGCAGTCATCTGTAAACTTCATTAGCGAAGGACTTTCTGCATTAGCCTGTACTTCATAGAAGTAGATACCAAGCAGGATAGGACCCAGGACTGAACCGTCTGGTTCTCCACTTGTCACTGTTCTGAAATCGGATTTGGAGTCTGCTACTTTCACACTGAGGGTTCTGTCAGTGAGCCAGTTGGCAGCCCATCTTGTGACATAGGGATTTATATCTAGTTTAGTGAGTTTATCTATAATTCCAGAGTAGGGGATGGTGTCAAAAGCCTTGACAAGATCTAGATAGGCTGTGTGAACCACCTTACCCTCGTCTACAGCTTTGGTGACTGCTTCAAAGAAGTTTATCAGGTTTAGGAGACATGATCTGCCTTTTACAAACCCGAACTGGGTGGGGTCCAGAGTTTGGAGATTACCAATGTTTTTGTTTATAAGTTCCATGATGATATGCTCTATGGCCTTGCAGACCAGGCTCATCAGGCTAATGGGGTGGTAGCTCTTGGGGTCCGTGGTGGCTCCCCCTTTGTGGAGTGGGATAACCGTCGCTGTGCACCATTCTGTTGGCACAAAGCTTGTGGTGAGGCTATGATTGAACATAGTACTTTGGTGGGGTGCTGGTTCATTCTGTAGTTCATGTAGAACACAGCCTGATATGTTGTCACGTCCCACGGATGCTATGTTCTTGGCTTTGGAGAATTTGATTTTTACCTGTGCAGCTGTCATTACATTAACTTTGCATTCTTTCAGTATAGAGATGAGCCCTTTAGGGGGTGAGAGGGGAATAAAGTTAGCACTGAACCTTTCTGCCAGGATGTTGGCAATATCAGTTGGTTCTGTATATTTACTGCCATTGTGCTGCAACTCAGAGCAGATCTGAGTGTTGCCATTGAGATTCTTGACATAGCTATAGAATGCTTTGTGGTTGTCTTTAGAATCAGTTGTGATTTTGTTTTCGTAACTAGCTTTGGAGGATTTTATGAGAGATCTCAGCTTCTTACTGAGGCTGACCAGGGAGTTACTCCAGTCATGGGATTTTACTCTTTTTTGCAACAGTTTCTTTCTTCTGTTGTAGAGTATATTTATGGCAGGGGACCACCAGATTGGGTTCCTTTTTTTGGAGGATAGCAACTTGGTTCTATTAGGGGTAGCATTAATCCTTGCACTCATGTAAGTGCTTATAAAGTGCATTTATGTAGGATTCAACAGTCGTACCTCTATTGTCTGTCCGCATGGGTGTCGTGAAGTTTGCCACTTCTGTTTGAAGAAGTGTGAAGTTGGCTTTGGAGAAATTGTTTAAGGTGGTTTCCTAATAGGAGTGGGGCGGGATGTGGATGTCTAGAGTGATTAGCTTGTGGTCAGATCTGACCAGTGAAGAATTGACATCTGGTGTGGAACACCGGTCATCCATATTGGTAATGACCATGTCTAGGATATTGCTGCCCCTGGTGGATGTGTGGATAAGTTGATCCAAGGCATTGGAATTTATGAATTCCAGAAAACGTTGAGCAAAAGAGTTGGCACATGAGTAATTTTCCCAGTTAATGGTGGGGTAGTTGAAATCACCCATTATTAGGGTGTTGGGTTGTACCCTAATATTTTCCAGTGTATCAAGAAATGAGGAGTGGGAATCCTGGGGCATGGTGGCGGATCTGTAGCAAGCTACAATTTGGATTGCGGTCTTGCCCAGAGTTAGTTGCACTTGGATAATCTCAGATGCATTATGCTGAGCAACAAGCCTGGAGGTGTGGATATCCTTAATGAATATGGGCACACCTTCGCCTTTAGTGTTTCAGTCCAGGTTAGGTGGTCGAACGGTGTGGTATGAATTATAGCCTGGTAATGCAGGGGTGCTCTCTGGAGCCTTGATCCAGGTCTCTGTCACTGCACAGATGTTGATGTTCTCCATTTTAAGAAGTGCCTCGAGTGAGTGCATTTTGAGGTTTAGACTTCTAGCATTGAGTAGCATTACCCTCAGATTTTGCTTGCTTGTACCTGTTACGGTGTGAATTTGTCATTTGAACCTTGCCTAAAAAAGGCACTATAGGGGTGACAAGAGCCTTAGCGAGTATCCAGAATCCTAAGGGGGACAGCTGCAGGCCATCTCTGGCAAAGCATCGTGGTCTGTTGATTATGTCATCCCAGGCAGACAGATACTGGATCCCCTTAGAATGACACCAGAAGCTTAGCCAATTGTTGAAGTCAATCATTTTGTCCTTGTACTGTGGTATCATTCTGGGTAATGGCAGGATGCTACTCAGGGCTAGGGTCATACCTGCCTGGGCTACAAGATCAGAGAGCTCCTCCATGTCTCTTTCCATGTAGTCTAGGGATGTACATCTCAGGTCATTCACACCAACATGGACAATGACAGAGTCATATTTATACTTGTGGTGGAGTGAACTGAGTGCATGCATTATGTGGTGGATCCTGGCACCTGACAGTCAGCTGACAGTAACTTTCTCCTTGTTTAGCCTGGTGAGTGGAACATCAGTGTGCCTGACTATAGAGTCACCTATGACTATAATGTTGGGTAAGTTGTTATGCCTTATGAGCTGTGGTTCAGTAGCACACTGAGTTTGTGGGCTATGTGTCATTTGGGTCATGTTGAGGGGTGGAGGTTGCTTCCGGTTCTGCTTTGGAGGTCTCTGTTGCTTGAGCAGATTTTTATTGAGAGTGCTCCTAAATGTAGGTGTGTGTTTTGTGTTTCTATGTGTGTGCTTTGGTGGTGAAGGTTTTGAGGGACTATGTGATGAGTGTGGTGTGGAGCAAGTGTTTATCCTCTCCTCTCAACTGTCTAGTTCAGTCTTGGGCGAAGAGAGCTTTGCTTCCAGTTTGGCTATATAATTGCATCTTTCACATGTTGTAGTGTTGGGTGGTAGGAGGAGAGGGTTGTCTGTGTACATGAAGCAATTGCTGCATTACCCCAAGATGCCCAGATTCATCAGATAGACAGGAGAAAACACCAGGAGCTGACCCATAGTCATGCCTGGATAGGTGCTTATTTATCAAGTACTAAAAACTGTTTTCCTCTAGACAAGTGAGGAAAGTTGAGTGCTCTAGTAATGTGTAGCTTATTTAGTGCTTACAATGAGTTCTGAGCAAGTGCTGAGCTCAAAGATACAGATTTGAGTGCTAAAACTAAAAAAAAGGCTAGTTCTAAGGGAAAATTTGAAGAGCAGACTTTATGGTGCCGGGAGTAGTTTAACCCTGGCTAAGTGGCAATGCATAAAGTGTATTTTTTTAATATAACAGTAGCAAATGAGCAAACTGATTTAAACAAATTAACCAATTAATCAATAAAAAGATAAAAACCGAGCCCCATTCCAGCAGTCTTTGATCAGACAAGTTCTAACTGCACACTCCTGCCACTAGGGTGTAGGGGAACCTTCTCCAAAAACATGGCCTGAATTAGTGCTCAAGTTATACAAACAAAGCTAGATTCAGCAGGTCCAGATCTAGTCTATGCTACAGCAAACAGGGCATACCAATTTCAGAAAGAAACAGTTCAAATAAGCAGGCACAATAAGCCTTTAACCAGAAACTTCCAGATCAGAAGGGCAGAATCTACCCTCTCCTCCCACACGAGTGCAGACCACACCTTCTTAATGTAAAATAACTAGCCCAAAGCCCAAGTGCTTAAACCACAACTAACACACTTTTAGAATAACAGACAGTAAGCCTTTAATCAGCAACTCCCAACTTAGAAGGATGTAAGCTACGTGTCCTGCAACAACAGTGCAGACCACAAACCTACTTAATGTAAAACAACTGGTCTGAAGTCCAAGTGCTTAAACCAAAGGCTTAGTATAACAGTTACAATTTAATTAGGCTACTAACAAGCAGTAATATATACAAAAGAATAAATGCAATTAAGTACTTTTAAGAACAGGCAGCAAAAGCAAAATAAAGTAATACAGTAGGAAGAAGCACAAATACAGTAAAAGCACATGAATAAATTGCATTTTTATATAACAATAGAAAATGAGCAAAGTAATTTAAACAAATTACCTAATTAACCAGTAAAAAAGCTCAAAACTGAGCCCTGTTCCAGCAGTCTTCAATCAAACAAGTTCCAACTGCACACTCCTGCCACTAGAGTGCAGGGGAACCTTCTCCAAAAAAGATGTCCTGGATTAGTGCTCAAATTATACAAACAAAGCTAGATTCAGCAGGCCTGAATCTAGTATATGCTACAGCAAACAAGGCACACCAATTTCAGAAAGAAACAGTTCATATAAGAAGGCACAATAAGCCTTTAACCAGAAATTCCCAGCTCAGAGGGGCAGAATCTAGCCTCTCCTCCCACTAGAGTGCAGACCACAAACCTTCTTAATGTAAAATAACTGGCCTGAAGGCCAAGTGCGTAAACCAGAACTAATACACTTTTAGAATAACAGACACTGAGCCATCAATCAGCAATTCCCAACATAGAAGGATGTAAGCTACCTGTCCTGCCACAACAGTGCAGACCACAAACCTTCTTAATGTAAAACAACTGGTCTGAAGCCCAAGTGCTTAAACCAACATACTTAGAATAATAGTTAGAATTTAATTAGGCTACTACCAAGCAGTAATAAATGCAGCAGAATAAATACAATTGAGTACTTTTAAGAAGAGGCAAAAGCAAAATAAAGTAATAAAGTAGGAAGAAACAAATACAGTAAAAGCAGATGAATAAAGTGCATTTTTTGTAAGTAAATTGTAAGGAGAGAGCAAGGAGGAGCAGAAGATAATTCAAGGATAAAAACCTAAGTGGGTTGGCCTGCTTAAATGTTTTCTCTGTATTAAGTACAGTGAACACTAGACCGGGAGGGGTGTCCCAGATCAAATTACAATAGGGGCAGGCAACTGCAAAGCCACCAACTATAACAACACCTCAAGAATAGGGTGGAAGTGAGGGAAAAACAGTTTCAGGACAGATGAGAAACAGAAAACAATGCCAGAAAATATATAAAATAATTCAGTCAGGCGAATAAATAATTCAAGTTAGGCAAAATTAAGACAATACAGAACTCTGAAAGGTTAAAATGCCAAGAAATATACTTATCAATCAGCAATATATTTCTAGATTGTTTGAGAATCACACTTTAGCCAGAACACCAGGAGTTTCCAACAGTTGCACTGTACCACGTCTGAGATTGCTTTGGATAACAGTGAGCTTGTAGTTGGTAATTTTTTTCAGGTGAGCAGTTTATAATGCTGCCTAATATGATTTGTACATTCATTTAAGTGTTTATATGTACCAGTGTTCACTCTGTTATGATCTTGTTACATGTAAGTGTTAACTGAAAATTGCATTTATTTGCAAAACTGGTCACTCTTGCTTTATATTCTGCACTTATTTGTGTTGGGGCAGAAGTATGAGGGGAAAATAATTTGTTCTATCAGATCCTTGGGGCAAATATTTTAAAGCTGGGTCACTATTCCCCAGTGCTGCCAGTCATGGAGTGAGTAGCTGCACCGAGGAAAAAGGTCTGCTGGAAAATGTATTTATTTGTTTCTTTTATTAAATTATTTTCATCTTTTTATCAAAATTAAGATTATGTGCCTTTTTATTTAAAATAGTTTCTCTACCTCATATTGAAAGATGAGTCCGATAATACACTAATACCTATTCATAGCTAAAAGGAGAGCTATGCATAATTATTTATGAATTCTTTGATTAGCATTCCTACATTAAGTAGTTGCAAAACAGTAAGCTAAAAGCTGGTTTAGACTAAAATCCAAAACCAAAAATCAAAAGGAAAATCAAGTTGCTTTAATAAAATCCAAGACAAATCCACAATAAATAACTCCAGTAAGCGATTTCTTCTGTAATAAGACTTCTTCAGACTGGAAGTTAACATTCACTTTTTTAAAATCACATGACTATGTAATTAGTGTTTTAACCCTTTACATTTCAGGTACATAATAAAGTCTTCTCTATTTTACAAACCTGGGGTGTAGCAAGCATTAAGTCTAAACTGCCAGCTATATTACAACCATCCCAAGTCATCTTCTGGATTTAATGAATTTTCAACATTGTTTAGGGCATCAACTACAAGGAATTTAAAATGAACTTTGCATGACCCATATTTATAGTGCTTCCCTGGGGAATTCCTTTCATCCCCAATAGAAACTGCATATTTGTGTTGATAAATTGTTTTGTACAATTCTCTTGTAGTTCTGCCTACATAAAAAAGATTTACATTCTAAGCAAAAAGTGACATAAATTACATACTTAGATTTACATGTAAAAACCCCATTGACAGTTATTTTAATATTATTTAAAGTGCATTCTGTTTTCTCTGTGAATAAATAATTGCACATATTACAATTATAGCACTTAACCATTCCATTCTTATCTGACCTTGCTTTTGGTATATTCAACTTATTGAAAGAAATTTTTAAAACTGTTCCCTCTTTTCTGAATAAAAAGAGGCTTATGCCCTATTGTTTCTAATAACTCAGTTTGACTCCCAAATAATTTCCAATTTTTTATTATTATACTCCTGCATTAAAATACTTCTGCTTTACCAGTTGAATGTAGTTGCTAAAGGTAATAATACTGAGAGTGAAAACAAACAGTAAAACAAAGAATGCTTGTTACCTGATTACAGGGGTATTTAAGTCTCAAATTCTGTTCTCCACACACTGCTCTTACCCAGGTAAGGTAAGTAATCCAGCAGGCTTACACTCTGCAGTAAGTAGTTATGTTTTATATGTACTGATTTATCTTCTAAACCAGAACAAAAGAAGACTTCCAAGCTGTTTTTCCTGGTTTAGATGCCAATTATTACAACAATTAGTTTGCGATTTGCAAGCACTAAGGGAAAAGTCCTCAAGAAATGTAGTAGTAAATCCTTGAGAATGGTTATATAAAAGCAATGGGCTGGATTTACGAAGGCTTGCACAGAGTCTAAGAGTAGTGTAAGACTCCATGCAGCCTTCGTGATCCAGGAACAGCCCAAAGTCCATGTAAGAGTCAAGCTAAAACGGCTCTTACACGGAGTGGGCATGGATAAGCTAATCAACTCACTTGCAGCCGAATAGCATGCAAATGAGGCTGATTAGTGATCCAGGAAGCCCAGAACAGCCCGTGTAAGAGCCGTTTTAGCTGCAGAAATGTACTCAGTTGACAACTGAGTACGTTTCTGCAAACACGGCAATGGAGCCTTGTCAGCTCCAAATAAAGGGTGCATATGTGATAGGCAGCATGCCAATGGCCAAATATGTGGCCATTGGCAAGCTGACCCCATGCAAATATATTAAAAATAGAAATTTTTTTTTTTGGCGATTGCAGATGTTTAAACCCAGCGCAGCCCCGCGCAAACGGGCTG
Organism: Protopterus annectens; assembly: GCF_019279795.1. Taxonomy (NCBI): domain Eukaryota; kingdom Metazoa; phylum Chordata; order Ceratodontiformes; family Protopteridae; genus Protopterus; species Protopterus annectens. The sequence goes on from NC_056744.1 coordinate 510,025,132, forward strand.
CGCTGCATAGAACATAAAAACGAAGGTTTTAAACCTACAAATGTAGGTTTTATGCAATACATGGAATGTCGATGGAGGGACCAGCAGAGCAAAACCAACATGGCCACCGTGTAGTGGTTGCTAAGGTGGGAAGCAGAGTCTAAGAGATGTAACTAAGCATCAGTAGGCAATCCGATGCAAATGAGTGTAAGGATACTGAATTCCACTGTCACATAGCAAATGAGCACATTCTGAGTAGTGTAAGAGTTACATACGGGGGAGGAACAGAGTAGGAGATAGGTGACATCACAGGGGGGAATGGTAGAAAGAAATGCAGGTCATTGGAGGTTAGAGTTACATGACAGATGTCAGACAGATATCAAGGAAAGAGGTGTGCCACTAAGTAAACATGAGAAAGTCAAGAAATGGAAGGTGTACACTGTTGCCTACACCAAAGTTTCTTGCTGGACGTGTATGCGGACGTGTGTGCACCACGAAGCGCGAGTAAGGCAGTGTGCATGCGTGTAAGGCATTGTGTGCACGTGTAAGGCAGACTCAGCATGTGGGAGCATGTTGGGAGATGTTTAACACCGTGTGCACGGGCGTGCACGCGTTTAAAACCGAATAAGCAGATTCTGAACTGTGTAAGTTTGTGTGCGCGCGTGTAAGCCACTGTGAGCGTGTTTCTGCTGGTTTGCACATGGCTCCACCCTGAGGAAACAGAAAGGAAAAAGGAAGCAACAGATGTAGTAGGAAGTTAGCAGGGAATACTGCTGGAGCTAGCAGGTGAAAACAATTAGATGCAGGCAATTACACAGGCAGAATACTAGGCCAGCCCAGCACTTAAAACTCTGCAAACAGCAGTGCAGAATGTTTCTCTCAAGAGACACTGCAAGACAGGAGTTAAGTTATCAGAAGTGAAAACTGAAAAAGCTGAACTCAGAGCAGAAATGTTAGAGGCTGCCATAGCTGTCATAATGAGACATAGGCGACTTGCTGAGGGTGGTGACAATGCAGATGGTGCCAGACAACCCACAGTGAGGAGACGGAGAAGAGTGTACAGGCCCAGGGTCACCTACCATGGGTTACATGAGCTGGAGATAGTAGAGCGCTATAGAGTGGACAGAGACCTCCTGCAGCAAATAGTGGAGCTGTGCATGCCATGCCTCACACACAGAACCAACAGAGGGGAACCCATCCCAGTGGAAACCAAGGTATGTGTTGGCCTAAGAATACTAGCAACAGGTACCTTCCAGAGACCAACTGGCGATATGATGGGGATATCACAGGCATCAGCTTCCAGGGTACTGCACCAGTTCCTGGATGCCATGTCAGCACATGTCGGTGATCATGTATACTTCCCCAATGCCCGTGAGGTATTGGCCAGCAACATGCGTCTCTTCCAGCAAATAGCAGAATACCCTGAGGTAGTGGGTGCAATAGACTGCACGCACATACGCATCAAAGCACCAGCCGGTGAGTGGGGTAGGGCATACATCAACCGCAAGGGCTTCCCCTCCATCAACTGCCAGGTCGTGTGTGATGCCAAGGGCATAATAATGAATGTGTGTGCTGGCTGTCCTGGGAGCTACCACGATTCCCACATCTGGCATTTGACGCAGCTGTACCAGACATTTGCCAATGGGGACATCCCGCACGGACACCTAGTGGGGGATGCAGGGTATGCACTGGAGCCGTGGCTGATGACACCCATCAGAAACGCACACACACCTGAACAGGAACGCCATAATGAGGCACACGCACAAACACATAATGTAATAGAGCGTGTGTTTGGGCTGCTCAAGTCACGGTTCCGGTGTCTGGACACATCTGGTGGAGCCTTGCAGTACACACCAACTACATGTACCCAAATTGTCATGGTATGTGCTATGCTACATAATATGATCTTGCGAAAACAGCTGCAGCAGGACCAGCATAGGGCTGGGCCAAACAGCCCCCCACCATTGCCAAGACCACCACAGGCACAGCGTGACTCGGAGGAGGAACAACCTGAGCCTGCCCCAGTAGGCAGAAGGAGGCGTGCCCAGTATGCCCTGGCCTTGGCAAAGAGGCAACGCATAGCACATACATTGGCTCAGTAGGAACCTTGGGAATGATACCCCTCTCTGACTCACTCATATAGTAACAGGGATGCCTAACGTGACATAACCTGCTCTCAAACATGTACAAGGAAGTGTAATATGTGCATCCGACAGAGGCAGCCCTGCAGCACCACCTGAGGCATGAATGCTATGTGTTAAGTAATGTAACACCAAGTACCATATGCACACCTGAGGACCCTGACTAACATCCTACCCTCAACAAGCAGCATGCCACAACATGACAACGAGATGATCAAGTGCAACAATTGACTGATGGATTGCAGTTACTCAAAGGGGACCCAATGTGTGCCAGTCTGGGATGACATGCTGAGCATGACATGATGCACCACCTGCTAGGACTGGCGTGCACCTATCAGTGCAGGCCGTATGGATACTGGCAAAGGCTGTTGTCACGCACAGTGTGCCCTGAACAGGTAAGGCTCAAAACACAAACCTATCTCCATAGGTACCAGAAGGGATAAGAATAAGATAAGGGATAAGTTGAAACAGCAGGATGCATGCAGCCTAAGCTCACCCAGTATGGAGAATGTTGATAACTGTGCTGTAACAGAAAACTGAGGCAAGGCTCACAACAGCACCCTAACACTACCAGGTTACACCTCATACTGTGCTGTACAGCCTCAAAACTTGGAACAAGCTACAAAAGGAGGGTGACTAGCAAGAATTGTCAAGGATAACCACACCCCCATGTTGGTACCACCACAAAAAACAGCATGGACTAGCCATGCTCAGGTAACAGTGGCTAAAACTGCCCCCCAGTTTACAGCCTGCTACAGACTACTGGCCCAACACCAGGAACTGCACCCGGCCTATGCTGGAATACATGAATATATCAAGTCCTCCAAACCACATTATATTGGGCGACTGCAAATACGCAGACATATAGACTGGGAGCATTATACCAGCTGCAACAGTGTAGGACAAAAGTTCATGGAATCCACAAAGCAAAAGGCCCAGGAACAACGTACCACCCCCACAAGAGGGGTAAGCATACTGGATGTGATAATCAGCAACATGGGTACAGGATGTCAAGATGAGAAGTGTATTGCCCACTGGTAAAACCAGACCATATAGTAATCACACTGGATATACGAATCCTGACCACAGTCCCTGGCTGGGAAACCACAGTGGAAAACATGTGCTAAGCAATATTTGCACACCTCCAAACTGATGTGGAATCCACTAAAGGTCCCGTGCAGGTGCAAAATATGGGCCACACCTCAGAATCTGTAATACAGCCATTCCAGGAACACTGCCAGGAATGCTTGGATTATGCAGTCCTAAATTAAAACAAGACACAGTGCCTAAATCTGGCATGGTGGACACCAGCCATAACCAAAACATGCAAGAGAATGAGGAAGCTACTACATGATACAGCAAACATGAACAATGAAGTAATTACTGATCAGTAGTATGGCAATAAAATCTGTCCACACATGCAATCCACTAAGGCCAGCCACAACAAGTGGAATCTGTGAATCCTGAGGCAATGTTACACCTGCCCCAAGTACACAGACAACCCCCAACTCCACCCAAGAAATACAAATATATGTGAGAGATGCAACCATCCATCCAAACTGAAGGCTGAGCTCCCTCAACTCAGTACTCCCAAAACAAGTCAGTAGGAGAAGGTAACCACACACACCACAAACACATACCCACATAGACCTATCACAACTGCAAACCAAACACATAAACACAGAAATACATTCCCGGAGGCAGAAATCACAAACACAGCACACCAACAGAGGCCTCTACAGCAGACACCCAATGAAACAGCCTCCAAACATAGCACATGCAACACATAGCACACAAAGCTGGTGTGCCAAACAGTCACAGGCCAGAAGGAGAAACAACATGCCTGATACAGTTGTAATAGGTGACTCCATAGTCAGACACACTGCTGTCCCGCACACCAGACTGAACAAGGGAAAGGGTACAGTAAGCTGCCTGTAGGCTGCCACAATATGCCACATAACAGAAATATGTAGGTCACTCCAAAGCAAGTAGACATATGATGCAGTCATAGTCCATGCTGGTGTGAATGATCTGAGATGTACTGCCCTAGACTACATGTAAAGAGACACAGATGAGCTATCCGATTATGTAGTCCAGGCCGGTATGACACTCACTGTTTGCAGCATCCTACCCTTACCAAGAATAATGCCACAGTACAAACACGGAATGATCAGTCATAGCAAGTAGCACACTTACTGGTGTCATTCCAAGGGGATCCAATGTCTGTCTGCTTGGGATGTCATGCTTGACAAGCCATGCAGCTGTTCTTGGGATGGCCTGCACCTGTTACCCCTGGGCGTCTGAATATTGGATAAGGCCTTTGCCACCTCCATAGAGCCTTTTGTAGGCAAGGCTGAAAAGACTGACCCACCACCCTAGAAAACATAAGTGGGAAGAAACATTGCTGACCAATGCCAGATGTGTACACCCCAATATGCATGCTCCCGAGGCCATCCCCAGAATAGAGAACATCGATGTCTGTGCAGTGACAGAAACCTGCTGCAAGGCTCCTGACAGCACACCAGCACTACCAGGTTATACCACGTACCATGTGTCATGGCCCCAAAACCTGGAACAAAACATAAAAGGAGGGTGAGTATCCATAGGCAGCACAGACACCCATACGTCCAGGTAACTGACAATGCACAAGGCAGTGGAGTTCACCCATGTGCAACTAACTGTAGGCAGGACTGCTGTGCAGTCTGTAGCATGCTACAGACCGCACTCTCACACACAATAACCCCCCCCAACCATCCTGAAGACACTGGACAGTATGAATGTTCCACCAAATACCAAACAAGGTACCACGAATTACCACATAGGTGGTAAACCATTATGTATGGAAGGAGTAACCAGGGACCTAGGGACACAAGTGGACAGTAACCTGTTATGTGACACCCACATTGCCAATGTGGCTAGGAAGACTTTCTACATTTGACACCGTATCAGGAAAGGAGTCACATCTACGGCAACAGAGGTCACTGTGCCCCTATACTTTTCTCTAATCACACCCATGATCTAGTACAATGCCTCATATGGGATCTACCTTACCTGACACCTGCAGCAGTTAGAAAGACCTCAAAGGTACCTCACCAAGAGGATAAAGTGTCTCAAATATATGTCATATGCTGCCTGGCTGTAGACACCCCAGCTGAATCCAGTCACATACTGCCCACACAGAGGCATTGCATGCCTGTTGTAGGAGGCCATGCCCAACACAGGAGTAATGGACATGCTCCACCCCAGAAAACACATATCCATTGGAGAGCTGAGAGTGAGAGATGTCAACCTCAACAAATAATGAAATAGGATGTGCCGTTGGGACAGATACATAATCCATAGGCTCCCCACACCCTGGACCAGAATCCCACTCCATGTTAGGCAGAGCCCCTCACTGACACTGTTCAACAGGAATCTTGCCAAGTGGATGGATGATTGTAAAGTTACAGTGGGGGTCTTCACTGTGTCATGTCCAGACAGAGGCACAGCAAAGCAAATCATAAATGGCCATAATATCCACATAGCAAGGGGTCTCAAAAGCCACACACACTCTGGCTAGGCTAACAAATGCCCAGGGTGGATAGCCTAGTATGAACCTATGAACCTATGTAGATATAAATTGTACAGGACACTAAGGATAATCCCAAGGCTTACACAACTGATGGTAGGAGCCATGTTGGGAATGCACGCATATGCCCTGAATCACACAAATACCGCAAACACACACACATATTGCCAACATACATCCTGACAGGTGCAGTGCAAACCCCCCCACCCCCACGAATGCAGAATATCTATCCCAGCAGACTGCTGGCCCCCTGACATTGCAGATGCTGAGGTAACAGACAACATCTCCAAAGCAAAACACACAGCAGCAATGGTATGAGATGGTGTCCTGGGCTTAGTGCAACATGGACTCTAAGATGAATGGAATGCCAAACCACACTACTGCTCAATGTCAGCCTTACCACAGAATATGTACCCAAAGAGCAGTGTACAACAACAGTGGTCCTTCTCAACAAAGGTGTTGCCTGAATGGATACTAAACAGTACTACCCCAGAATCCTGAGAAGCCCAGTTTGCACAGCTAGGGAAAGGATCAGCATGTACCACAGACATAAGGATGTTGGGGACCTACTGACACCGGACCCAACCCAGTGTGGCCTTCTCAAGTGCAGATCCTGCCCCTAACCATGTTTGACTCAATTGAAACAGTCATTAAGGTCACTGATGAGGGCAATGTGCTCCACACAGTGTATCTGGACCTTGCAAAGGCTTCTATACAATACCCTACATGTTCAGTATAGATAGGCTCACCAGCGTAAATATAAATCCACATATCAGTAGAGGGGTGCAAACCAGACCAAGGACAGAACAGACATGGTCAGACATGCTTCAGCCATGTCAGACTACAAACCAGATATAACTGGCATCCCACAAGGCTTTGTCCTGGTATCTCCCTCGTCTGGTATATATGTCCCATAGGTACAGGAAAACATGGAAGGACTGTGTCCTAACATTTTTGCAGAGGACTACAAACTGCTCACCACATATGATCCACCAGCTGACACATGCATCCCACAAAAGGGCCACATAGAAACAGACAACTGGTGCCATAGCTATGTCAGCAAGCTAAGTGCAGAAACATGTATAGTTAACCCTCGTGGATATACAGTAAGTGCCCACCAATTACCACATAGGAGTTAACCCATTATGTAGTTAACATGTAATGAGAGACCTGGGGACACAGGGTGATAGATATCCTGCATTGGATAAACATGTGCTGTAGTGTTTACAGAAACATACCATATACCCACCTAATCATGAAGGCTGTCAGATCTACATAAGGGGAGGTCATTGTGGCTCTGCAGTCATCCTGCATCAGTGGTACAATCGACTACAATAGCCCCTGTGGGATGTACCTCAGCAGACACCTCCATCAACTGTAAAGTCCCCAACAGTACCTCATCAGGAGTATCAAACAGCCTACACAGATGACATGTGTTGCCTGTGTTGCTGGCATCAATAAACATGCTGCACCTTGTACAATCTGAATGGCAGTGAGCTATGCATATGAGAGACCTGAACCCCAGCACTGACTTACATAGGACAAGCTGTACTGTGTGATCCATAACACAGAAGCCACTCCCACCCATGAGTGAACCCTCAGCACAGGCTACCCATAGAGTCACTTATCAATCTTCCTCAACAGGAATCCTGATGGGTGGATGGGAGATGGTAGGTTTATCCTGGGTATCACTGTCATGTCACAGGTAGACAGAGGCACAGTATACTAACCATGACATATGTCATGGCAAACTCCTTACAATGTGTGTTGAAGGACAAACACACTCTCCAACTTGCATTAGACATGGACTAGGGCACATCGCTAGTGTTTGCAATTGTACACCTATGTTGTGGAATACACTAACAATGTTGGACAAGCCTGGTGTAAGTAGTTCATATCTGAACAGAATGCAACATGGTCAGATGTACACAACTGGCCCCAACCAGGCTGTTGTGCCCACTATCGAAATGTAAAGCAGTGATAGCAGTAAAGCCCAGGATACTGTCCACCACAGTCAAAGTACTACCAGTACACTATACAGTACTACAGTGTTAGGTCAGTGTGAAAGGATGTTGACAACTGTATGCAAAGTATCCCATGCAAACACTGCAGGCACAGTATAATCTTGTTGTGTTCACACACAAAGCAGTTGTACAGTAACTACACAACATGACACACAACCCACAACCATAAACGGGTGATAGTTGTTGAAGTTCACACACATCCACAAATGTGGTGGGCTGCAGAGTCCAACATATGGAATGCTCACAGTGGGCATGCTCACACACTTTGACAACATGCCATGGGAAGGCTGAACTGGGCATGCTCACACACTTAGTCCAAATCTCGGTTTAGCAGTTGGACACACATATCTGGTATTGTTATGTGTTATGCCAGGAACCAACCACATTACAGCAGTCTGCCCAGTGCACACAGTTAAATGACTACAGAGACATACGTGATATAGTGGATCCCTCCCATATGCAAACATTTTCCACAGATGCAGAAGTTGTTCATACAAACAGGGAATGCTATTGCAATAAAGATATGCAAACAGTCTATCAGCAACAAATAATGTGCATTTGACAATTAAACATAATGGTGTAGAGGTCAACACTAGGCTGTTTGCCCTAGGGAATGACAACTTAGCCATAGTGTGCTTGGTGTCTGCCTCCCCACAGGATGCACATTCCCCTTTCTAAACACAGATGATGTCAGCACCCTATAAGTACAGCAGGAGAAACGAAACTTCCCAGTAATCCGAATAGCGCACTCTGCTAATGCGTCCGTCTCAAGTGTCATAACATAGTTAGGTAGTCAATTCCTGCAAATGCTCAGTGTGTGTGAGTGGGGTTGGTGTGTGTGTAAGTCTGTGCGAGGGAAATGTCCCTTTTGGCAAATAGGATAAGACACTACAGGATGCACATTCCCTTTCTAAACACCGATGATGTCAGCACCCTATAAGTACAGCAGGAAAAAAGAAACCTCCCAGTAATGCGAATAGCGTGCTCCGCTAATGCGTCCGTTTCAAGTGTCATAACATGGTTAGGTAGGGGTTTGAATCTTGCGAATGGCAAGTGTGTGTGTTTGTGTGAGGGGGGTTTGTGTGTGTGAGGGAAATGTCCCTTTTGGCAAATAGGATAAGACACTACAGGATACACATTCCCTTTCTAAACACCGATGATGTCAGCACCCTATAAGTACAGCAGGAGAAAAGAAACCTCCCACTAATGTGAATTGCGTGCTCTGCTAATGCGTCCATCTCAAGTGTCATAACATAGTTAGGTAGGGGCTTGAATCCTGCGAATGGCAAGTGTGTGTGTTTGTCTGAAGGGGGTTTGTGTGTGTGAGGGAAATGTCCCTTTTGGCAAATAGGATAAGACACTACAGGATGCACATTCCCTTTCTAAACACCGATGATGTCAGCACCCTATAAGTACAGCAGGAGAAAAGAAACTTTCTAGTAATGTGAATAGCGCGCTCTGCTAATGCGTCCGTCTCAAGTGTCATAACATAGTTAGGTAGGGGTTTGAATCCTGTGAATGGCAAGTGTGTGTGCTTGTCTGAGGGGGGTTAGTGTGTGAGGGAAATGTCCCTTTTGGCAACTAGGTGAACAGACTACAGGATGCCCATTCCCTTTTCTAAACACTGATGATGTCAGCACTCTATAAGTATAGCAGGGGAAGACAAAACCCCCAGTAATGCAAATAGCGTGCTCTGTTAATGTGTCCATCTCAAGTGTCATAACAGTCAGATAGGGGTTTGAATCCTGCAATTGGCAAGTGTGTGTTTTTGGCTGAGGGGGGTTAGTGTGTGTGAGGACAATGTCCCTTTTGGCAACTAGGTGAACAGACTACAGGATGCACATTCCCCTTCTAAACACTGTTCAGCAGACGGCCATGGCTCTGGCACAAGTTGTCTGTTGCTATGATGCCCCTTTGGAAGATGCTTGTGTCAGCTGGGGAGTCGTCGATTATGGTGGCCAGTTTGCAGTCATCTGCATATTTGGACAGCCACAGTTCATCCATGTTGGCCTGTACCTCCAATAAATATATACCAAACAAGAGGGTCCCAGGACTGAGCCTTGTGGGACACAACCTGTAACTGTTATGGGGTCTGGCATGACTCCAGCAATGCTAACCATGTGGGTTCTGTTCTTGAGCCACTGTGCAATCCATCTAGTGACATAGGGGCTTATATTTAAGCTGGTGAGCTTCCCTAGAATGCCCAAGTGGGGTATTGTTGCAAAGGTGTTTGCAAGGTCCAGGTAGGCTGTGTGAACCACCTTCCCCTCGGCAATGGCCTTGGTGACTGTATCAAAGAAATCAACCGGGTTACACACGGTAGTGCTGGTGTGCTCTCAGTAGCCCTGAACCAGGCATCTGTTACTGCACAGATATCGATGTTATCCATGCCAAGGAGTGTTTTGGGTGCATGCATCTGGAGGTGTAGACATCTGGCGTTGGGTAGCATTGCTCTTAGTGTCTAATCCCTTGTGATACCTATGAAGGTGGGTTTGTCATTTGAGCCCTGCCTAACATAGGCACTATGGGGGTAGCAAGAGCCTTTGCCAATATCTGAAAGGCCAGGGGTGACAGGTGCAGGCTGTCCCTAGCAAAGCAGGTAGTTCAACAGAAGATGAATGTGTGAAGGTGTAGTGCCTGTGATTAGTTAGCAGTAGCATATATGACTGCTCACGTGGACACATGCCAGGCAGGTCATATGCACTGTGTCACAGGCAATGTACATGTGAACAGGGCAAACAGTGACAACCTGTCAAGTGGGACATGGACATACATATAGTAGGCTATGCAGATGGCACTAGGAGTCCACAGAAGCTCTATAACTATGCATTGCAGGTGTGATCAGTATTCCAGGGTAATTGCAAGCAAACATGCATGCAAACAAAGATACAGTAAACAGGGCTCCATGTAGTCCATTGTACAACAAACAAGCTGTACCAGTTCCAGTAGGTAACACTGCAAATATGCAGGCACTATGCACATGTACATGGAAATACACGGGTCAGATGGCTAGGGTCCAGTCTCAGTGCACACAAGTGTACGGAACATGCATGTACTGTCAGGATGTACAATAACTGGATAGAAACCCATGTGCTCATACCTGCAGTAATACACATGTCAAATAACAGACACTGAGCCTTCACTCAGTGGTTCCATACTTAGTAGGATGTATGCTCCTGGCCTGCCACCACAGTATCCCTGACATATATGGGGACTCTCCCTCCTGTGACAGTTAGTTATGTGTGTTGGGGCTGTCTAGCATGGTATGAGATGTGTGCATGCAGTGCTAGGGTGCTCCTGTGTGTCCTGTACCAGTTGTGTAGTACTGCACACATATCAACATCCTCAAACATCTGCATTGCAGAGTCTAGTGTGGGCAACATGCCACTTGCAATTTACATGTCCATCATTGTGTATTACTACATTCATTACCCTATCCCTGTGCTACCTATGTATGTAGCCTTCTGTTGACATCATTACCACCAGTATGCCAACATGTGCAGATGATACACTATGGTACTTACCATGGGTGTAGACAACAGGACATGACAATCACACACTTACTGCATCAGGCATGCTGTGATATACCCACAATTAATTCAGCACACAGTACTGTTAACAACATGATACTATTACTACACATCTATGTGGTCACCCTGTGCATCAGCAACATGTTAACCTGTACCTGCACAGTTGTTACAGATTGCAGGAGGTGGCACAGTTTCATCATATGCACAGGGTGTGAACTTGGTATGCCTGAGTCAGCCACCCATACCACCAATTGACATGTATGTGTATGTGTGTTGGTGAGGGACAGCAGTAGAAGGTGGGGCAATGTTGATGCAGTGTGTGCGTGTATGCAGTAGCCCTAGGTGTTGTCAATTTGCATGTGTGTATGGATGCACACAGTTCCACCTCATGGCTGCCATATACTGGTGTTTGTGGACAGCCACAGACTGTACCTGCCAGGTCATACAGATCAGTGTCTCTGGCCACGGACACGGTACCTGTGCCTTGCAGGGTGCTACGGACCGTATCCGGTACCAACCCAGACTGGGTACTGTCATCAGAAGCAGGTGTTCGTTGACTGGACACAGATCCCTGTCGGGCCTGGCCAGAGCCACGTGCACGTGGTCTCCTGGGGCGGTCTGATGACAGCACAGACCCAGCATTGCTGGGGCTGCTGCTGGCACTACGGGGGCGGCCGCGGCCCTGTTGTCATCCGCGCCGACTGCCAGCTGCTGCTGTTGCTGGCATACGGCCACGTCGACGCCTCAACCGCCCACCATCACCCTGGCTCATGGACATGTAGTTGTGGAACCGGTCTAATATGTCCCCACAACGTCTGTCTACGACATCGGTGAAATCACGGATGGCAGCCGCAATGTCACGCATACTGTCAGTCATGGCTGTGCGACATGCTGCCAGCTCCCTCAGACCCTGTCTGGTGTACCGTTCCATACGTGACTGTGCCTGCATGACAGTCCGAAACATAGCTGAGGTTGTAAGACCTCTGTGGGCACGTCTGACAGGGGCAGTACGCCCATGGATGCTCCCATGAGAACCCATGGACATCTGTCTGTGTGGTACCATCTCTGGGCCATGCCCATGGCTGCTGTGTGGGGAGGCATGTGCCACAGATACCACATTACCCTGGTCAATGCCCACTGTATGCTGTCCATTACCTAGGGACAGTGGTGACAAGGGGTGTATTGGCAGGATAACTGTGCGCATTGATGGGGTCGACAGCAGTGTACTGTCAATTGGCTGACCAATGGCGGACCCTGGCATACCTTCCTGTGCCATTACACCAATGTCATCATTATCAGTACCCACGGCACCTGACTCCAGGTTCCTGCTACATGACACCAGAGCAGCAACAGAACCTGTGGGAAGGAAACAGGAAACACAGTTTACAATGTCTACACATTACCAGCGATGCACACATGCACAGGTGCACACATGCACACATGCACATGCACATGTGCACACATGCACGTGCACACGTGCACACATGCACACATGCACACATGCACAAGTGCACAGGTGCACAGGTGCACACATGCACATATGCACACATGCACAGGTGCACACATGCACACATACACAGGTGCACACATGCACACATGTACATGTGCACAGGTGCACACATGCACCCATGCACAGGTGCACACATGCACACATGCACACATGCACACGCATGCACATGCACACATGCACACATGCACAGGTGCACATGCATGCACACATGCACACATGCACACATGCACACACATGCACATGCACATGCACAGGTGCACACATGCACAGGTGCACACATGCACACATGCACAGGTGCACACATGCACACATGCACACATGCACACATGCACACGTGCACAGGTGCACACATGCACACGTGCACACATGCACACATGCACACGTGCACAGGTGCACACATGCACATGCGCAGGTGCACACATGCACACATGCACACGTGCACACATGCACACATGCACGCATGCACACATGCACAGGTGCACACATGCACAGGTGCACACATGCACACATGCACACATGCACAGGTGCACACATGCACACATGCACACGTGCACAGGTGCACAGGTGCACACATGCACACATGCACACATGCACACGTGCACACAGTTTCACACAATTGTACAGTACTCAGTATGCGTGATATCAACACACAGACACAGACACACCTACATGCATACAAAGAGCACTACTAAGTGAGCCAAATAGTACTATTACTATCAACACTATTACAGGAATTGTTAATACACACTCACCAGCATGGATAGGCTGCATTGCAGTTATACCAGAGGGTCCTGCAGACATGAAGAAACTAATGTCAGTGGGCACAACTGTGCCATTGTTACTGAGTATGATACAGGTCAGGAGTACAACAGTCGCCTTTCACAGGTCAGCAGCTAATATTGAGGATATCACACTTGCACATTAAATACTATGGTGACAGCTACAAACCAAGGACACACCTCACACATGCATTAACTAACAGTGTACACAACAGTCAACTATACATATGACATATTACCTGCATGTTCACTGTCTTGCTGCTGTGTGGCTCCAGCCTCCATCATGATGCATGTCTGCTGCTGTTGTTGTTGCTGGTGGACTGGAGCCACTACACTCAGGAGTAGTCCCTCCAGTCTGGTGAGTGGGGGATATTTAGCCACCCCACCACCTGTGGCAACCTGTTGCCTGTGGATATCTGACGCACGCTGATGGACATGTCTGATTAAATCACTGCAGTGATGTCGTACCTGCTCATATGTCCTATTATGCGCTCCTATATCATTTACCCGATGGACAAGGTCTTGCCACAGTGCAGCCCTCTCCTGCTGATTCTGGCTGGTGCGGGAAAAGAGTATTGCATAGTCCCACACCAGGCTCTGGTGTATGTCCTCATCCTCAGCTGTGGAGTAGGTGGGGTTCCGCGGGTGGGCCATGTACCTGAGAAAGAAAATAACCTGGTATCAGCAATATATGTCAGCAGACTTTGGCACACATAGTACACATGCTACTCGACTGTTATGATACAACATATCTCACATATGTAGCATCTGTCTGTCTATTGGTGGATACACATGTAGATGGCCAGGTATCAGTGCTCGGCCAGCAACTGTGCAACAGTACCTGGCAGACTCCATACGACATACTACCAAACACCAGCAGTCAGAACACAGATTCAGGTCAGAAGCACCTCCTCACTCTGGGGGTTTGTATCTAGGTACTGTATGGCCTACATTGGCAACTACTGTGGGCTGACCACACACTGATTGCCCTGGATATACATATCCCACCTCCACCACCAGCACAGATGACTATAGTGCATAACATTACAGATACAAACTTTACACCTTGTAACAGTGATATGGTATCCTTACAGCCCACTGGGCCAGTGGCAGATACAACCCACAATGGTGACCCCTACACAATTGCTTTCTACAGACATCTCCAAGAATGCATGGATCATGCAATCCCATATATGACCAAGACACTCTCCACAAAGGGACAGCATCCTGTCTGGTGGACCCCAGCCATAGACAGATTGTATTACAGAAGATGGAAGCTACTGCAAGACAGATCATCATTCACTGAAGGGAGGGCATGTGTGAGCAGTACTGGTAAGGATCTATTTCCCATCATACTGACTACATGGGCAACATTGAGAGGGAAATCAAGAGTGACACTACAGATGACCAGGAGGCCTTCTTCAGTTATGTTAGCAACCTGGTCAGGAGCCATCCTCTATGCCCATAGGTAGTACACAACACATATTTCACTGACACCACAGATATCGACAACATTGTGGTGGACAGGTTCAGTGCAGGTGTCACCCCGCCCTCTCCCCTGTAATAAGGCATAGTTATCCCAGCTGACTGTAACCTCCCTGTCATCACAGATGTCCAGGTGAGAGACACCCGCAGGACAGCAGAATACACAACATGGATGGGACCTGATGGTATCCCCAGTTGCATGCTACATAACCTCTGACAGGAGCTAAACACACATATAGAAGTGCTATGTAACACTAGCCTGACTACAGGATATGTACCTGTACACTGGCGCACAGCAGCAGTGGTTCCACTCCATGAAGGAGGCACCTCACCATACCAATACAATACAACACAATACATTACATTACAATACAATACTATACAATATGCTATTGCCCCTGTGTCTACAGCAGCATACTGTTCTGCTACCCTGACCATTGTGACACATGTGGTGTGATGGTACTTGCTGCCGTCACACAGTTACACAGGGTGACTCATATGGCATATTACCTATCTGACTAACATTCAGCAGGGGTATGTGTGACATGTACTCATGGGGTGTCTCGCTTCTTAACACTGTGTGGTTTATTGCAGGGTGTGTCTTATCTGTGAGTAGGAACTCTTACCTCCACATGTGCACACTATTGCAGTGGCACGGACGACACACAGCAGACATTTAGGTTGTGGATGGTGGGAGGTGTTACTATGGTTGTTGGACATCTGTCATGGGTGTGACCTCCATATGTAAATCTGGGAGTGGTAACCTCTACGTGGGTAGCATATGTGTACTCTGTGGTGTTGACAGTCACTGTGCATTGGTAATGTGTTTGAGTGCATTGTCACAGTGTTGTACATGTCACTGTGTCCTTCTCCATATCTGTTGCTGTCATGTGAGGTCCATACCATGGCATCCATTATGTGGTGTGGGGGGTACACCGACCTACATGTCCATACCTGACTCACCATGTCTGCGGACACATACCATGTGCAGGTATTCCAGGGATAGTGTGCCACTGTGACTATCATTGGGGCCACTATTCTACACATTTCTGACCCTGCTCACCCCTGACACATGCAGTGGTGGGCGGCCAATCACATATCTGGTGGTTACTGGTGTAGGTGATCTGGAATGTGGTATGATACTCCGGATTTGACACTGGTGTTCACTCCATGCCTTTGTCACCAGGCACCTGTTGCAATACATCTGTACACATGTGCCTCACTCAGACTTTATATACATCTCTCTCTCTCTCTCTCTAGATATATATATATATGTATATAGATATATCTATATGTATATATATATATATATATATATATATATATATATATATATATATATGTCCGTATACATATACACACATATATATATATTGATGTACATATATTGCCATAGATGTGGAGGGGGGGCACAGAGGGGGTGTGAGTGACAGGGGGGGGGCAGGCTGTGTTGCAGTTCATCATATACAATCATACCTGTAGGTAGTCAGATCAGTCTGTCTATGTATATGTATCTACATATATCTATATCTGCATGTGTGCATTACATAGATATGTTGGTACAATATTCTATCGACATCTGTCTATGTATTCCTACATCTCTCTCTCTATGTATGTATACATATATGCATATCATATATATATATCTATATATATATATATATATATATATATATATATATATATATATATATATATATATACACATACATATGATGACATACATACATATCCATATGTTAGACAGGTATATCAACATATGTGTCTACCATACTGTATACACACACTAACATACTGCTAAACATACATAGCTGTGTAACCTAATTTGTACATGGCACTACAACCTACAATCAAACAACATTGATATGTGCACATAGATGCTCTCACATACAAATGTATGTACAGCCTTCACTGATAGTTGCTGTATGTCTCCTGCCCTTTACACATCTTCATATACATATGGATACAGACCAATGACACATATGGAGGGATCACAGTATGTACACCTTTATAGTATTACTTTACATTACCTGTGTTTGTCACAGCTGCTTCTGCTGCTGTCTGGTTCTCTGTCCTGCTGCTCCACTTCCCAGTTGTCAGCTTTCAGGTAGCTGTTGCTGAACAATTCGTTTCTGTCTGCTTAATTGCAGTTTTCTCTGTCTCTCTCTCTCTCTCTCTCTGTCTGTCTCTCACGTCCTTCTCAGGGTGCAATGAAAGTATTGCATGCGTGGACATGGAGTACAGCATACTTTTGTAGGTATCTGCATATGCCCATGTGATGGCCTCTGCACCAATTGTTAGCCAGCATTTGCTAATTGCATGCAGCCAGTTGTGTACTGATTGCAGTTCTCACTGTGATTTCAGAACAGTGCTATAAAAAGGTGTGTGAGATAGGCTTAGCCCTTTCAGATGTTAAGGGCAGGGACCATGCTGTTATGCTGTGGACAATGTTCTGTGAGTGTAAAGGTTGGTATCTCTCTCATATTTCCAGGTGTGTTGTAGATTAACATTCCTCCATTCATTTCTCCAGTTTCCTGTACTAACTGTGTATGTACACTGGCAACTACAACTACTACTATTGTTAATGTATGTGTGTGTGTCTGCTTTCCTTTCACTTTTGCTTGCACTCTGTTGCTAAGGCTTCAATAGTTGCCCTTTACAGTCACTACTTGTATGCCTGCTAGGTATCTTGACTGTAGTGTGCTGCTGTAGCTTTCCTATTTTCCATGTACATTCACACCTTGGAATGCTTGCTATATCTGCTAGGGTGTTACAGCATGCAGTGTGGTCTGGCCATGGTGTGGGCCTTGACATCTATTAGGGTATTTGAGTATGCTGCTGAGCAGGCCCCAGAGACTTTCAGGTTCATCAGTTATGTGCCTCATGGAATGGTACATATCAATGGGGTACACCCATTAAAATGTCTGGTATGCTGCAGTTGTGACTGTGGGTTAGCATGAGCATATGTATTACTACACTTTTTCTGCCATGCAAGTGGTGAATACTTTCCGGACTCCATAGTTACCATTGCATGTGTTACACCTTTCTGCCTACTGTTTGTACATTTCACATGGGGTCTGTGGGGCATCCCTGTAAGACATTCACTGTTGCTATGTCTAGGTTCTTAACTATTCAAATATGGTGGTGTTGGACCCGTCATGTGTACAGATATTTGCAGGCTGTCCACATTTCTGCCTCATAATTTGGTCAATATCTCATGCACACCTTTATCTGGCAGGTCAGTCTGGGCTCAAGTCAGAATATGGTGACAAACATTCAAGTTCCAGACTGCATACCCTTTCAAACATCCCACAAGGTGTAGACCCTGTTACTTTCTGAACTGTCTGCATTTGTTGTAACTTTATTTGTAATGTGTCCCTGGTTTTGGGCCTTTGCTCCACATATTTTATTACTTGGTCCGGATGTGTTCCTGTAAGAGGTTGTGGGGTATGGGCAGTGCTTATCCTGCTGTGAGTATGTGTGTGTCTTGCAAGGTGCTATGGTGACATTATTACCTACTAGCTTCAACCTAGCATGGCTGTTTCTGTTCACACACTACTATTATGGAAATCCACCAGTTTTGTTTGTGATTCTAAATGTCATGCTTTGTGTACTACACATCTATATTCCCTTTACATTCATTCCTACTGTTACATGATATATTTACTTTAGCACAATGTTTCGATATGAGTCATGGCTTGGTGGTAAGTCATGCAGACTATAGTTGCCAAGGTCCTGGGTTCGGGACTCACAGTGGGATTTTATTTTTCTTTTGAACTGAGTACAGGACCTGTCAATCAAAGTGCCTAAGGCACTTTTAAGCAGTTGTAACCGGGTTAGCGCTGGTTTGCGCGGAGCTCATGCATGCGCACTGGCGGTTAGCTCCGCGCACACAAGCGCACACCTGATTACAACCACTTAAACGTGCTTACTCTTGCGCACCAGCTATTTTCCTTGAAAGAAAAGAAAATGGGGAGACAGGAAAGTGGTGAAAAAGGGGTCACAAAGAGGGTAAGACAGTAGGGAAACAAGCTTGGGATGTGCAGGAGGGATGTAGGTAAGGCCCATAGCTGCCCATTTCTTCAGCAGCAACAGCTGTGCATATGTATGTAATTTGGTGTGACATTTGAAACCTTCCACCCCTGAGAGAGGTGTCAGGACAACAATAATACTTGTTGTACAGCCAATTGGAATTGATAGGTTCCATGTCCAGTAGACATGTGTGCAGAATGGGCAGCTATGTATGGGGCGTAATTTTTTTGTGGGTACAGAGTGCCCTTTTTTTTTTTTTTCAGGTGAGAGTGGTATGTCAGGTGAAGGTAGTCGGTACAGCTGGGGAGGTAGGTTGGGTAGGTTAACAGACAAGACAAACAAGACGCATACAGGGGCGGTGTATGACACGTGTGGGGGGGTTACACAATTGATGGGGATGGAGGTTTGGATATCCAGAGCCCATGAGCCCACAGATGGCAACAGTGGAACTGATATCCCCACCCATAGGCAGTTGCCACTGTTCCTTCACTGCCCAGGACAGGGCTGTGCTGGGGGCTGTGTAGGCGGGGCAACGGGCATGCCCGTTAGTTGCGCCACCCGTGCCTCGAGCTGGCGTAGGGGCTCGAGGACAGAGTCCCGAATCTCCCTACGCACCACAGTCCGGACGCTACGGAGGGTGAGTGGTGGATCTCCTCCGGCCACACTTGCAGAGGGGGGGGCGAGCCCCATCCCCTGCAGCGCTTCCACCCGCAGGTGGCACAGGGCCACCAGAGGAGGGTCCGGACTCGGCACTAGTGCCAGGTGCACTCGCCAGCTGAGGTGGGAGAGGTGAGTTCGCTGGAACCCGCCTTCCCTGTCATTCTATGTTTTGCATTATGTCATGACAGTTTGGGTTAGTGACATTTAATACCATTCACAATTAGTTGTAACAGCATGCATTAGTATTCCCATTAACCAAACACCCAGATATTCACACCATTGAACAGCATGCATAACACATGCATAATTTGAACAGTAATACACAGTCCAACAACATGCAGGGTTGATTGATGGCAACAGGCCATCAGGTGTGGATGTATGAACAGGGCGGATGCATCAACAGACATGCAAATATATATGACCCAACAGGACAGACGTCCAGGGGTGGTAATTGTGATTGCACATACCATTTTCACGTGGAATGGGTTATAGGTGGTTAGAGGGTGGGGTAAATAAAGTAATATTAACACCTTCAAATACAAATACATATGCTGTACATTTCTAATAGCTACAGTTATATACACACTACTGTTCTAACTACAGTGTCCTATACGTTATCTACTTAACCTTGCAGATGGGACTGTTACTGCAACATCAATCTACATTTTATTGCTGTTCATACACATTCATATCGAGCTTTGTTCAGATACATCATCCTGTTACCTTTGCTTTATATACTTGTAGACAAGTGTGGATGTTTGGTATATCAGACAATCATCCTATCTGCGTATTTCAGACTGGGTGCAACATATCCAGATTTTGGTGTACACATTCCACATGCAGCCACACTTTGAACAGATTTTGCTGTTTGGTTCTGAGTCTCACATGCATTTAATTCTGTCCTAACTGCAGTATGGTTGATTCAGGGGTTATAACTACTGTATTGCTGTATTCCTGACACTTTCTCACACTCTCTCACTTGCTTTCATGTTACTATTCAGACTGGTACTTCTAGGCTTTATTGACATGTTTTAACAACAGTTATTACAGTTCTTTCCAGCAGTCTCACTTCTGTCATGTTTCAGTATTTCCACAGGGATATATTTCACACATGTGATTTCATCCTCTACTGCAGCTATACTTTACATGCTGCTGCAGGTTGTGTACTATTTTCTTACAGGCAGGGCAGTTTTACTTAAAAATATATGTTGGACAGTGTCATGTTTAGTTTACACTTACAGGCTGGGATCTGTTGTAATCAGGCAATACTTGCATACACTTTCACACTGTTACTTGCAGATTTAATTCCTTCCTGGCTACACTGCACTCTTTTGCTGACTGTCATACATTTATATATCTTTACAGTTACTAGTAGTGGATTACTGACCTTACACGGAGGCTTCGTGAATCCTGGGGAATGTCTTTTGGCTTCACAGAAAGCACACACATACACATATGCACTTACATGCATGTCTTTAAAACTCACTCGACCACAGGGAGGACATGCAGACTCCGCACAGAAAAGACACCAGTGTAAATGACATAATGTGTCATGAAGTACTGGAAAACATTTCAAGCCTGGAGCAAAAACAGACTATAAAAAGCTGTTTAGTACAATGATCAAGAGATACAATGGCTCAGTTATCTAGTACAATAAAATGCAATGTGACCATGTTATCTGACTTTGTCATTATCATGTAAGAAGAGGGTGATGTCACCCACAGGTCTGACGTTTCTGCATAAAACTGAATAAAAGCAGTGTTTCTGAGACTTGAACAATCACACAGAAATATGAGTGAAATATCTCTGCCTCTGAGCTGTATGCCTTATATGACACGTAAAGTCAGAAAATTATTAATTTCTAAACATATTGGATCGGTCATGCATTATATAACTGTCAACTGTATGCTTTTGGAAGACTGCATTTTTTAATAGATTAATATACTTTTAGGGAAAATGTCAACTGACAGGTAACTTTATGTCCCTATACACTACATACAGACAGTTGTCACACTAAGCCTTATAAGAAAAATGATAAAGATTTAATCATTTACAGATTTCTCTTTATAAAGGAGATTAATAATAATTCTCATGGAATCCAGAAAGACCTTTTATTTCACTATCATGTTCTGCATCCAGAAAAATTCTTCTGAAGACAAAACGAAAGAGGAAAAAGAAAAGAAGATAAGCAAGAAAAACAGAAAGAAAGAAAGAAGCAGTCACAAGGAAGTAAGGTTATGCGGTATTAACAAACTGTTTCCTACAGTCCATGGTGTCATCCCTGCAGCCTCCATTTTCCTGTTGTGTGATTATGAGCAAGTCCATTAACCAGACGTGTTCCTCAGTGAATCTGAAAACAAACAGACAAACAAATAAAGTAATGGACATAAAACTCTGACAAAAATACTAAAACATGTATTTCGCCAGGTTGGAAAAGAATAGAATGGCAGCTGCCTCTCTGATATTAGAATAAGGATATTCTTTTTACAACAAGATGCTCATCAGAAGAAATAAAGATCACTGCACTGTAAATAAAATACCTGAAAAGTGTTCTACGGCTCCACACATGTTTATACACTGTAGATACATATAGTTATAGCTCTTTTTTCATTAAAGTCCCAGGATTAGAGGCATGTCTAGGGCTGTTTAGTCCCTGCATCAGCCCATATACGATTACAACTTTCTAGTCACTCGTGTAGGAATGAATGACTTTAGGCATTCCACCTTTCTGGAGATGCAAAGAGACTATGTAGAGCCTTTTGCATGTTTAGCTATGTACCATCAAGTAAACAGTAATCAAGTCAAACTTTTCCAAAAATACAATTTTAAATGTATAACTCAAAAAAAAAAAAATATTAAAAGCATGCAAGTATTTGCAAGGGAAGAAGCCTACCATCCCACAATTAATGTGCACCAATTCCACACTGCACTCTAGTGGTGAAAGGAAAGAAGTTCACAATGCAACACATAGTTATATAAACTACAGCACTGCTTTTTTGGGCAAAAAGGCAAATTATGTAGCAGGCAGCAACAAAGTGCACATAAGCCTTCACTGCTCATGTCTTTAAAGAAGGCAATGTCATGGCATTAATCATGATGCCTAACTCTGTAGGTAATATAACTGTCTTCAATAATTAGCTAATAAACTGATGTCAGTTTTAGAGGATCTGGTGTATTACTGCACGGGATGAAATGATCAACAGCCCACCCCCCCCCCCTCCACAAACACACACACACACACTTTGACAGTAATGGTTTGCACCTGTTACTTCTCAGTTTTTCCATATTACCTAAAACGTTTTCTATCCCCCAGTACCTTTTTTAAGCAAAGTTCACCTAATGCACATCCCAACATAGCGAATACCAGTCTGGATAATATAAAAATTCTACTAGTGCTGAATTCCAGCAGCCTAAACAGATTCTCTGAATGTGAGGCCTTCCTTACTCTTAAAGACACCAGAATTTCTGTAATTAAATAAACTTGGTTCCAGTGTAATAGCAGCACTCCCTCTACACCTGTCTTTCATTCAGATCCATCAGGAACTGCAGGGGAGTACCTATATTTATTCATAATAGACACGCAGTTACAAACAAAATGACTGACAACCATTGACAGCACACTTTTATCAGCCTAATAATTCTGAATTAGATATGACTGTTATGGTTCTTAAGGACATTTCCATACACATTTGAAAAGCATAATGATGGAGATTAAACTAATTTAATTGTTCAGTCTGACAATAAGTGATTTGAAACTGCTATTGGTTTTATAAGACACTATAGTACTTAAAAGAACTTTTTCCTTCTGCCCAACTAACAGTGGATATAAATACACTATAATGAAGAGCAACACATTTTCTTTGTCTTAAAATGCATGATTTTATTATGCATTTACCCTGACTCCAAAGTCCTAACTATCTCAGGAAGTTAGCAGCAACTGTTTAAGATTACTGGGGGTTGCATTTTAGTACCTGTGCTTTATTCACAAAAAGAGAATAGTTATTTTCATATAAGGTAACATTCTAGATACAGCAGTAGTAACCACAAGCTTAAAAATCACTAAGAACTTAAATTTCAGACAATTTTTAGCAAAATTTTATCCAGTTCTACTGTTCTTTTAGAACTTCAGACTGATCCAACTACTTCTTTCTTCTTCATCTTTCGGCTTTTCCCAGTTAGGGGTCGCCACAGTGGAACTCCGGTCTGCTAATGGTCGGCAGTAGATTTTTACGGTACCGAGGTGCCAGCTCGACGCCCAACCTTCAACGAAGGCACGCCCATTTACGCATGTCTTTCAAGCGCAAGACTGATCCAACTGCTATTTTTATATTTATTCTCTCTCTTTCCATCATTTAGATAAATCACAGCCTGTGTACTAAATGCATACAACATCCATACATTCTATCCATAAATCCTGCTGTCTTGGTAGTTCCTGCCTTTCTCACCACTGTGAACTGGACATTATTGTATTGTTAATCTAAATATCTGTTTCATAAATTACTTGTTTAGACAGACTAACAAATTACAAATTAGAACCTTTGTTTTCCATCTATGGATTTAACTAATCTCCCTACACATCTTTTGTATTCTTAATTTATTTTCTCATTAAATGTCAGAGGCTTCTCTCTGCAATATCTTCACAGATAAATGAACAGTGAGTCTATGATAACATGCAAAACTGATTTTTATAACAGGTATGACATGGTCTTCTACTATTTCACACACACAGACACAAAGACATAGACAGATACACACACGTGCACACATGCACACACGCACACACACACACACACTGTGTGTGTCTGTCTCTGATGTGTAAAATCATCCAAAGAAAAATGTGAAACCAATGCTAAAACAACTAGATACGAACAAAAACAAAGGTCCCCAATGGTTAATAAAGGCAAGTAAAATCTTTAGTGTACACAACTTTTATTCACACTTTTGTCTAAACCGACTTCTTCAGAATACAAAATACACTTAAACCACTGCCCCTTAACCCTAATATACAACCTCATCAATTAAACAATTAACATTTAAAAGAATCTTACTCTCTAAAAATCCTAAAGCATGTGGTAAAACCCACCAACATTATTTAAAAACAATACGTGTTTTAGGATTTTTAGAGTGCCTTTATTGACCATTGGAAACCTTTGATTTTGTTGGTGTGTAAAATCATACTAAACATCCAAGCTGCACATTTTTTCCATACTGGAATTTTCCTAGTGTTTTTTTAGCTAATTGGAAAAATGTACTTTCCTTTCTAGATGCAAGTAGATGTTTACACTCTAAATTAAGTATCATTAACTTAATAGCTTTCCAAAAAGAGCTATTTCTAGCTGTAAACCACTAATAATTGCAAAACATACATTGGTCCAATGAGAGGTATTATATATCACACCTGTATTCCTGTATCTTTGTGTGATGACTGGGGTGATTCATAAATCAAAGTAGGACTGGAGATGAGCAGTTTGGATTCAGAACAGGATGCTGTATAAAAACCCAATGTTTGCACTGAGACAAATAGTAAAGAAAAAGTTAGAGATGAAGAAAGAGTCCAATTGTGCATTACTAGATACAGAGAAAGCACATAGCAGGTTCCTAACAAAGCTGATTTGGGTAGTCCTATGTTTCAAAATCCTCAAAACATTGGTAGAATTAGTGTAGTTTATGCAGAAGGATCCAATAACATAAGAAAGGCCAGTGTTTGGACTCACAGATGGTTTCCCATTGGGGGTAGGTGTCCATTAGGGTTCAGCTCTGACCCCAAGTCAGTTTCGATTAATAAGGATTAATAAGGATGACTGCAAACTGGGAGCCATAATTGACTCTCCGGCTGACACGGACATCCTCCAAAAGAGCCTTACTGAGACAAACACCTGGTGTCAAAGTCATGGCCTAAAGCTAAATGCCAAAAAATGCAGTCATCCCGTTTGGGAAAAACAAAACACCCACAAATTACCACAGGTGGCAGCCCCCTTAATACAGAAGAGGTAATAAGACATCTGGGGACCCAGGTAGATAGTAATCTCTCCTTTGACAATTATATTGCCAAAGTAGTTAGGAAATCCTTCTATGTGGCCCATCTAAATACTAAAGGGTTTGCATCTAGAAATAAAGAGGTTATAGTGCCCCTCTACTCTTCACTCATCAGACCCATCATAAAGTACAATGCCCCATTTGGGATGTACCTCACAAGACACTTCCAACAGCTGGAGAGACCACAAAAGTACCTCACCAGGAGGATTACTGGCCTCAAACATATGTCCTATGTAGTCCGACTGAACAAACTCTGGCTGTACTCAGTGGCATATCGCTTACTTAGAGGTGATCTCTGCCTGACTTACAAAGCCATGTCCAACTCAGAATTGATGGACATGCTCCACCTAAAGAAATCCAAGTCACTGCAAGCCATGCGCTCTAGTGAGCTAAACCTCACCACAACAATAAATAGAACATGCTGGAGGGATAGATTTTTGTCACAGAGAATCCCCATACTTTGGAACAAAATTCCAAACCTCCTCACTAACACTCTTGAAGAAAAACCTTGACGAGTGGAAGGGTAACAGAAAATACACCCCTGGGATCACTTAATTGGCTCTGCTTAACAGAGGATCATTTAATTAATCAATGGGGTGGCGAAAGCCGACACACTCTGGTTAGGGTTATAAATGCACTCTGGCAGATAGCGTAGTACCTATTTATGAACCTATGAGGGCTACATCAGCAAACAGGTCAGCATGGTAGATTAACAAAGCTGATGTATGCAAATAATGTGGCAGTGTAAGCAGTCTCACAACAGGAACTAAAGATAGGGAAATGGAATGTAAAACTAAATATGTGTTGGTATGCAATTGACTATAGACAATGCAGTCATCATAGCAACAAATCAGGGTAATCAGCAAAAGCTGCAAAGGGTATGAATGGGACAGGTTACTAGCTTTTAGGTATCATGGAGGTATGGTTGAGGGGAAGGGATTTGAATAAGAGGGTTAAAGCTAGAAACAAAGGTGCTGCACCCATCTGGAAGAAATTGCAGGAGTAGTGTGTGACAGCAGGATGCTAAAGAAGCTGAAAATTAAGATGTACAAAACAGTGGTGTGATTAGTGTTTCTGCATGGTACAGAAACCTGGGCAGTAAAGGCAAAGCAGCAGGGGAAGCCTGTGGTAACAGAGGTGAAGTGCTTAACTAACAGGGTTCACATTGTGAGATAGATGAAAGTGAACATCAGAGCTAAAGTCAAAGTAGCTGCAGTTGTACAGAAAACAAAAGACAATAGATTAAGCCAGTTCAGTCTTGTGTGTATAAGACTAGTTTGTAAAGGTGATTTTGCAGATAGGAAGACGTAAGGAAGCAAAGACAATATCCGGACAACAAATGGATAGATTGCATGAGAGAAAATCTGTAACAGTCTAGCATGACTGTCAAAGAAAATAATAGAATGACACTGAAATAATAAAGGTGGCAACAGCTGATGTGATACCCTAATTGTATGGAAAAATGTTTGAAAAGGGGGCTGATGATGGTCAGCAATGATAATGACAATAATGATTTTGGAATTATTTTGTTGTGCTATTCTTCTTTCCTTATTCATATATATATATATATATATATATATATATAGTGGGTGACCATACTACATATCTTAGCAATATATTTGGAAATTTATATGTGGCTTGGTGACAGAATCTGCCAGTTACTCAGCCCATTGTCATGTCCAGTTCATGGTTGGTGAACTCTGCTGGAATCCCCCAGACCTACTTTACTTTCATTATAGGTGTGTCTAGCTGAATACATTAAACATGTCAGGCCCCCTTGTCCAACCCCAAACTCAGTGTTTGAGAAACAGGTGAACTTGCCAAAAGTTGTAATGATGCCTTTACAGGACTTCCAGATATTATTTTCCTCTGTTGTACATCTGACCCATTTAATGTCACATGGTGGGAGGAGTATGAGCTCCATTAACTTACATGGTAGGAGTGAAGGCAAGAGTGTTGATAACAGTGAAAAACAATTCTTTATTCAAACTAAATGCTCCTACTTAAACAAAAGACACATCACCTATCCTGTCTCCTTTCTGAGTCTCTTCTCCACAGGACATATCACCTAACCTATCTCCTTTCCTAGTCTCTTTTCCACAGGACATATCACCTAACCTATCTCCTTTCTGAGTCTCTTCTCCACAGGACATATCACCTAACCTATCTCCTTTCTGAGTCTCTTCCCCGCAGGACATATGACCTAACCTGTCTCCTTTCCGAGTCTCTTCTCCACAGGACATATCACCTAACCTGTCTCCATTCTGAGTCTCTTCTCCACAGGACATATCACCTAACCTGTCTCCTTTCCGAGTCTCTTCTCCACAGGACATATTACCTAACCTATCTCCTTTCCAAGTCTCTTCTCCGCAGGACATATCACCTAACCTGTCTCCTTTTGGTGTCTCTTCTCCGCAGGACATATCACCTAACCTGTCTCCTTTCCGAGTCTCTTCTCCACAGGACATATCACCTAACCTGTCTCCATTCTGAGTCTCTTCTCCACAGGACATATCACCTTGCCTATCTCCTTTCCGAGTCTCTTCTCCACAGGACATATTACCTAACCTATCTCCTTTCCAAGTCTCTTCTCCGCAGGACATATCACCTAACCTGTCTCCTTTTGGTGTCTCTTCTCCGCAGGACATATCACCTAACCTGTCTCCTTTCCGAGTCTCTTCTCTGCAGGACATATCACCTAACCTATCTCCTTCCCGAGTCTCTTCCCTGCAGGACATATCACCTAACCTATCTCCTTTCTGAGTCTCTTCTCCGCAGGACATATCACCTAACCTGTCTCCTTTCTGAGTCTCTTCTCTGCAGGACATATTACCTAACCTATCTCCTTTCCAAGTCTCTTCTCCGCAGGACATATCACCTAACCTGTCTCCTTTCCGTGTCTCTTCTCTACAGGACATATCACCTAACCTATCTCCTTTCTGAGTCTCTTCTCTGCAGGACATATCACCTAACCTGTCTCCTTTCTGAGTCTCTTCTCCACAGGACGTATCACCTAACCTATCTCCTTTCTGAGTCTCTTCTCTGCAGGACATATTACCTAACCTATCTCCTTTCCAAGTCTCTTCTCCGCAGGACATATCACCTAACCTGTCTCCTTTCCGTGTCTCTTCTCTACAGGACATATCACCTTGCCTATCTCCTTTCCGAGTCTCTTCTCCGCAGGACATATCACCTAACCTATCTCCTTTCCAAGTCTCTTCTCCACAGGACGTATCACCTAACCTATCTCCTTTCCTAGTCTCTTTTCCACAGGATATATCACCTAACCTATCTCCTTTCTGAGTCTCTTCTCCGCAGGACATATCACCTAACCTGTCTCCTTTCCGTGTCTCTTCTCTACAGGACATATCACCTTGCCTATCTCCTTTCCGAGTCTCTTCTCCACAGGACATATCACCTAACGTATCTCCTTTCCAAGTCTCTTCTCCACAGGACATATCACCTAACCTATCTCCTTTCCTAGTCTCTTTTCCACAGGACATATCACCTAACCTATCTCCTTTCTGAGTCTCTTCTCCGCAGGACATATCACCTAACCTGTCTCCTTTCTGAGTCTCTTCTTCCCTCTCAAGATTCACTGAAGATTGATACATTTTAAAAACTAATGTACATATTGTACATTACGTTTGATTTTATATCACACTATGCTTGTTAATAAGAATGTCTACACATGTTTTTTTTCATGTAATTAGTCTGAACTACTCTATTATTGCTTACATTTCCATATTTATATGTTTGTGAAATATTTTGTATTTCACCCAGGCTTAGTCAATAATTATCAGTGCACTACTCAAGAAAACAAATATAAATAAACTAGTATGCTCAAGAGCATGCTTTTTTTAAATTAGTAACACTCCTTTGGCCCCCAACATGATATTACATGATTTGGCATTCATTAAGTGGCTCTACATGACATGCAGAGAAACGCAACAATGGGAAATAGCAAAATATGTTAATGAAAGCATAAGAAGCAGAAGTACATGCCAACTAAACAATCATATATGGCACAGCTATTCAGGACATTATAAAGCAATCATGTATACTTGATGTAGGCTTTCACTGTGTACACCAAAACCTTTTGGAATACAGGCATGGCTACTCTTAGGAAAAAAAAAAACATGTTAGGTGTTGATGCTGCTTTTATAATGCTGTATGTGCAACAGGCTTTAAATCAGAGTGATACTGCTATTGCTACTGCCAGACCTTGGGCAAGAAAAAGAAGGGTGTTTAGACCCTATTTGACTTATCATGGACTGCATGAAACAGAAATTATTGACAGATACAGGGTAGACAGGGAAACACTGGAAGAAATATACAACCTCTGCTACCCCACCTCAGGTCCCAGGGAAATTGTGGAGAACCTATCCCAGTGAAATCAGAAGTATGTGTAGACTTGCATACACTTGCTACTGGTACTTTCCAGAGACTCACAGGGGATATATTAGGGATGTCACAGGTATCTACATCTAGAATATTTCATCAGTTTTTAAATGTGATTCTAATACATGCAAGGCAGCATAACACCACAGGAGAGAGAGCAAGAAACATGCAGGAACTATATGCATTAGTACAATTCCCTGTTTTGGGGCCTTAGATTGCACACACACATAGATATAAAAGCCCCACCAGGAGAATAGGGAAGGAGGTACATCAACAGAAAAGGCTTCCACTCCATAAACTGTCAGGTAGTCTATAATACCCAAGGGATCATCTACAATGTATGTGCAGGTAACCGAGGCAGTTTCTATGACTCACACATATGGCACTCTTATGAGCTGTGCAACAGGATTCATAACACTGACATTCCTCAAGGGCATCTAGTGGGGGTTATGCACTGGAGCCCTGACTCATGACACCCATTAGAAACCCACGCAACCCCACCAAGCGAGGATACAATGCAGCCTACGCTTAAACAAGGAATATCATAGCATATGTGTTTGTTTTGCTGAAATCAAGGTTTTGGTGTCTCAAGACAGCTGGAGGTGCACTGCAGTACCTGTGTTAAAATACTTATAGTCTGTGCTACTTTATGCAATATCATTTTCAGGGAACAGCTTCTTCAACAACAGTGAGGGACAGGACCACAGTTTCAAGGACCATAGGCAGGGCCAGCAGCAGCAGGTACAGATGAGAAGTCTGAGGGAAACCCACTAGCTGCAGATTGTGCTGAGAGATGGGAGTGTACACAGTATGCCCTGGCTCTGACCAAATGACAATGGATAGTAAACACAGTCATCACATAGGTCAAAGCGTGACACTGCATGTACACACAGATAGCAAAAACGATGCCTCTTAGACTAGACAACCTTCGTCTAACCATGTAATGGCTTCATTATGATATCATCAGACAGGGATAACCCCCAAGGACACAATATATACCTACACTAATGATAGTGAAATATGGAAAATGTAGATAAAATAAAAACGTGATAGCACTGATTACTCTCAAATCAACACATGTAAAGTCTGTATGAGTATACACAAGTTAACC
Source organism: Protopterus annectens (assembly GCF_019279795.1). Lineage (NCBI taxonomy): Eukaryota > Metazoa > Chordata > Ceratodontiformes > Protopteridae > Protopterus > Protopterus annectens. Next base: position 510,056,388 of record NC_056744.1, read on the forward strand.
TCCCCGATCCATCTCCCACAAATTCTCCCAAGCCAACCACAGACCCCACACCCCCTCCCAATCCAACCCCTACAATCCAACCCCCTCCCCTAACAAAAAATACATAGAAAGAAGTATATTTTGAACTCAATAACCAGCACAGGTAGTATAACCCCTCTGCAATGGATATAACACAGGTTTAAACTTTGCAATATCTTTCTGCATTAACAGTTTAGCAACTATCAGTGTAGCATGGCATAGGCAATACCTAACTGTTCTTATGTCCATATCCACTGCTGTGGACTCCTGGACAGTAGAGATACACACGCAGACTACATTTACCTTTTCCTGTTAACACAGATAATAACTCCAGACCTCTCTACATATTTACAATATCATTATTAGCAAAATGTGTTTCAAGCATGACTTAAAAATTTAATTATATTTGTCATATAGCATTCAGTAGCATAGTTATAGAAATGCAGAGATATGCCTAAAGCAAGGAATACATTTAAATACATAAAAATCATACAAATATTATTCATTGGTCACTGCATTTCAGCTGTATACTGTCAAAATGAGAGCATTATTTAAGAAACAGCTACATACCTTGACAATACAGCACATTAGAAACTAGCCAAATCACCCAATGTCCTGCTATTCTACCAATATGTAGCTCTGTTCCAAAACTGTCCCTTCCATATAAGGCAAAGGCACTGCATACACCATTACCTACATATAGTGCAGAGTCAGACTTGTGAGCACCGTGAGTTTGCAAATGAGGTGAGAAATCACCAGCATTCCTGAATACCAAAATCTGTACACTGTGTAGGGAATATGAACATGGTATAGGGACCTACATGATTTTATGCAGGCAACCTCAGCAATGCAAGGACCAGCATTGAGAAGTGTTCCCTGTTAATGGCTTGCAGGTGTCTCTGATTACCCTGACAGGATAAACAATCAGCTTTTACAGGCTCCCCTCTCTGAAATACACCTAGTTAGCTTGTGTCAGGCCCAACAAACTTAAAAAAAGAAACCAAAAAAAGACAGTCTGGTAGTATATCAACGGAGATGTAGGAGTTCAGCTGTGCCAACTGTTCAAAGCTATCTTCCTTATGTCATGTATAATTTATTATTATTTATGCACCACTTGGCAATGGGAAAGTTACTTTCATGGCTTAAAGGAAAAGGTGAAAAAATTTTGTTTGGGACGCCATTGGTCACGTAAACTAGATAGATGGCACTGATTGGCTGGTAACACTCTGGATAGTACTCAGTGAAGAAAAAGCACTTGGCACGTATCTTTCTCTGTGTCACAAGTTGTAAGTACAGTGAGCTGATGGGTGAGTTACATATGTCAGAATATATATTAAATCACATTTTGTGATACATCAATGTTTTTGATTAAAATTGACTTTTGTTACTATTGCTAACAGTACGTAATCACTATTCTGTTCACTGTAATATAATACATCAGTAATGACAATTCTAGTAATGTGTTCCACAAAGTATATGTCGGTTGTTGCAAGGAGGTGTAATAAGGATGAATTGTTTACTTGGATACACTACTTGCTCCTGTCATTGTTTCATATACCCATGCATTGCATGTCATTCACTATCTGCAATTGCCATTACATATTACCACAGCCCACAAACTAATCTTTTAACCCTCTAAGTGCCCTGCTCTATGCAACATCCTTCTCCCTTACACCCCTCAGAGAATTCTCAGATCTAATCAGATCTATTCACCAAAGCCTAATCTGTATCTGAAACCCAATCGCCCTGCTGGTCAACTCCTGCTATCCTATCTAGCTTTCCTTAGCAAAAAATGGAATTCTCTTCCTTCCTCTCTAAAGACCTGTGCAAATGTTGAAAACTTTAAATCTCAGTTACATTCCTACCTTTACTCTAACAGAAAATGCAACTGCATTCTCCCCACCTAGTCCTATAATTCTCTCTCCACCTCTAAACCCCTCTCCAGCTATGATTACTAGCCTCTCTAGCTATGATCTATAGGCTACCACACATATGTACATATTGTACATATCAAATTTGTATCATGTACCTAAGTATTTACACTTGTCCTCTAACATGAATTGTAACTGTAAATTGTTCATTAATAATATTGTGTCTGTATCTAAAAGTAACATGTACCTAAGAAATTACACCTGCTCTCTAGCATGAAACATAATTATAAATTGTTCTTCTTTTTTATATTGTATCTGTATCTAAACATTTTTAACATGGAGCTTTTCTCCCCGGGCCTCCACTGAAAATGGTCTCTCTGAGCCCGGTGGACATCCCCGGTCATCAAACTGGAAATAAATAAATAAATATATTACCCTGCAATGTCTGTTCTATATGCTCTTCTCTTGGCATGGTGCAATCATGGTTCACTGCTCAAAAATGCCTAGTGGATTTGTTTGGATTTGTATGGCTGCCAGCACTCTGGGTAGTAATAATTCAAAAAATACACCTTTCATGTAATACCTGTCATGCAACGTTCTCTGTGGCATCTTGTTCAAAATGTTTTAGAGGATACTTTGCCATAATTCACAATATTTACTTCTCAATTTTTTTTCACTTTAAGGTACATTTACTGTCTGCTTGGCAGCACACAAACAGGGTGAACTGCTTAAGGAAAAAGGTGAAATATCTTCTTTTGGTTGCCTTAGGTAGATCAAACACACCTGGCAGCTTTGCACAGCACCCTTACAACACAGAGAGTACTTACATCACTAAATTCACCTGACAGATGTCAAATTATGTGGTATGAGGTGTAGCTGAAGTGAAGTGAAAGGAATAAGGCATGCAAAGCATTGTTTAAATTCTTTCTAGCGATCACATTGCAATATATCACTATATCACTTTATATTTGTTATTTTCTTTAAAGGCATATCTTCTCTCTGCTTGGCAGAGCACAAACAGTGTACACTACTTAAGGAAAAAAGTTAAATATTTAGTTTAGGGTACCTTAGTTATCTCAAAAATCACCTGTCAGCTTTGTGCGGTTGGCATAACTAGGATGTTAATCATTTTAAAAAATTACACCTGTCAGGTAACTTTCTCTGTGGTGCAAGGTTTGATTGAGCTGAATCAACAGAAAGATGGTACCTAAAGCATTATATGCATACTGTTTAATGATCAGTTTGCCAAATTCAAATTATTTACATTTCTTTTTGATTTCCCTTTAAGGTACAATTGCTCTCTGCTTGACACTGTGCAAACACAATTAACTACCTAAAGAAAAAAGTGAACATTTTTGTTTATGCTGCCTTAGGTAGCTTAAGCATGCTTAGCAATGAAGTGCTTGTCTTCAGCACTCTGCACAGTACCGATAGAAGAGATTCTAGTGCTCAGACAGGTATCTCTGTGGCACAAGGTGTAAGGACAGAGAGCTTAGATAAATCAGTCAGCGTATTAAGGGTTTGAATCCAGCTAGAAAGTAGTTTTTAAAATGGGTGTAAGAAACACATTTTTCTTAACTTTTTGAATAGTACTGTAGCAGTAAAGAAAACTGATAATGTTAAAAAATGTTACTTGGAAGCAGGGTAGCAGTAAATCTTGCCAAATGCAAGTGTACTGTTTAGTATATATGATTAATGTTTTAAAGATAAACACCACCAGATGTATGTCCACCTTTTTAGACATGACTATAAGAGCAACTAGAAGGAGAAAAAGATGCTTAAGTGCCTTCTTTAATTTTTTTTCTGAATTTACTGTTTTCTGCACTTGTTATAAGTATTTTTTAATTTAACTGCATTTATTTAAACTGTATTTGCCTTAATATTGCTACACACTCAGGTTTGCTAGCTTGCACTGCATTTAAAGTATTTTTTATTACTGTTTAACTGCTTTTCTGCCAAAAAAAAGTTCTAAGCTTGTTTCCCACCTTTTCTGTAACTAGTCTAGTCCAGATACAGATTTGCTTTATCCAGGACTGTTTAGTAAGTTTCTGAATCCCCCCAGACCTTTCTGTGTTAGAGGGAAGTCTTCTAGCTTTTCAATGGGAGTGATAAGCACTAGATAGCCTATCTACCACAAAAGGAGTAGTTTCTGGCCCAGAAATTGTAGTTTATTGGCCATTTGGACAGTTTTCAATCCATTTCAAATTTCTGGTTTAAAAGCCTGTGTTTGCGTGGGTTTGCCCTTGTTTAAGCCCAGCTGATCCCATTTTGGCATCCTGCAGACTACAAGAGCAACTAGAAGGAAAAAGAGAGACTTTAAGTGCCTTTTTTTATTTTTTTTCTGCATTTACTGCTTTCTGCATTTGTCATTTGTAATTTAACTGCATTTATTTAAACTGTATTTGCATTAATATTGCTACACACTCAAGTGTGCTAGCTTGCACTGCATTTAAAGTGTTTTTCTATTACTGTTTAACTGTTTTTCTGCAAAAAATAAAATATATATACAGATTTGCTGTATATAGTTCTGTTTTGTATGTTTCTGAGTCCCCCAGACCTTTTTGTGTTGAAGGGAAGTCTTCTAGCTTATCAGTGGGAGTAAAAAGCACTAGGTATCCTACCTTTCACAAGATAGTGATTTCTGGCCAAGAAATTGTAGTTTATTGGCCATTTGGGCAGTTTTCAATCCCTTTCAACTTTCTGGTTTAAAAGCCGCTGTTTGGCCTTGTTTAAGCTCTGCCAATCCTGTTTTGGCATCCTGCAGACTACAAGAGCAACCAGAAGGAGAAACAGAGACTTTAAGTGCCTTTTTTTCTGAATTTATGGCTTTCTCTACTTGTTTTAAGTCATTTTTAATTTAACTGCATTTATTTAAAATGTATTTGCCTTAATATTGCTACACACTCAAGTGTGCTAGCTTGCACTGCATTTAAAGTGTTTTTCTATTACTGTTTAACTGCTTTTCTGCAAAAAATAAAATATATATACAGATTTGCTGTATATAGTTCTGTTTTGTATGTTTCTGAGTCCCCCAGACCTTTTTGTGTTGAAGGGAAGTCTTCTAGCTTATCAGTGGGAGTGAAAAGCACTAGGTAGCCTACCTTTCACAAGAGAGTGATTTCTGGCCAAGAAATTGTAGTTTATTGGCCATTTGGGCAGTTTTCAATCCCTTTCAACTTTCTGGTTTAAAAGCCGCTGTTTGGCCTTGTTTAAGCTCTGCCAATCCTGTTTTGGCATCCTGCAGACTACAAGAGCAACCAGAAGGAGAAACAGAGACTTTAAGTGCCTTTTTTCTGAATTTATGGCTTTCTCTACTTGTTTTAAGTCATTTTTAATTTAACTGCATTTATTTAAAATGTATTTGCCTTAATATTGCTACACACTTAAGTGTGCTAGCTTGCACTACATTTAAAGTTTTTTTTATTATTGCTTAACTGTTTTTCTAAAAAAAAGCTCTAAGCTTGATTCCTGCCTTTCCTGTAACTTGTCTAGTCCAGATTCAGATTTGCTGTATCCAGTTCTGTTTTGTATGTTTCTGAGTCCTCCAGACCTTTCTGTGTTGGAGGGAAGCCTTTTAGCTTATTAGTGGGAGTGGAAAGCACTAGGTAGTATATCTACCACAAGAGAGTGGTTTCTGGCCCAGAAATTGAAGTTTATTGGCCATTTGTGCAGTTTCCAATCCCTTTCAACTTTCTGGTTTAAAATCCTGTGTTTACACAGGTTTGCCCTTGTGTAAGCTCTGCGGAACCCGTTTTGTCATCCTGCGGACTACAAGAGCAACTAGAAGGGGAAAGAGAAACCTTAAGTGCTTTTTTAATTTTTTTTTCTGAATTTACTGCTTTCTACACTTGTTGTAAGTCATTTTTAATTTAACTGCATTTATTTGAAATATATTTGCTTTAATATTGCTACACACTGGAGTGTGCTAGTTTGCACTGCATTTAAACTGTTTTGTATTACTGTTTAACTGCTTTTCTGCAAAAAAAAAAAGTTCTAAGGTTGTTTCCTGCCTTCCTGTAACTAGTCTAGTCCAGATACAGATTTGCTGTATCCAGTTCTGTTTTGTATGTTTTTGAATCCCCCAAACCTTTCTGTGATGGAAGGAAGCCTTCTATCTTATCAATGGGAGTGGTAAGCACTAGGTAACCTATCTACCACAAGAGGAGGGTTTCTGCCCCAGAAATTGTAGTTTATTGGCCTTTCAACTTTCTAGTTTAAAAGCACATTTGCATGGGTTTGCCCATATTTAAGCTCCGCAGATCCTGTTTTGGTGTCCTGCAGACTACAAGAGCAACTAGTAGGAGAAAGAGAGACTTTAAATGCTTTTTTCTTTTGTTTCTTTCTGAATTTACTGATGTCTGCACTTGTTTTGAGTCATTTTTAATTTAACTGCATTAATTTAAACGGTATTTGCCTTAATATTGCTACACACTCAGGTGTACTAGCTTGCACTGCATTTACAGTGTTTTTATTACTGTTTAACTGCTTTTCTGCAAAAAAAAAAAAGTTCTAAGCTTGTTTTCTGCCTTTGTCGATAACTAGTCTAGTCCAGATACAGATATGCTGTATCCAGGACTGTTTTGTAAGTTTCTAAGTCCCTCAGACCTTTCTGTGTTGGAGGGAAGCCTTCTAGCTTATCAGTGGGAGTGGTAAGCACTAGGTAACCTATATACCACAAGAGGAGTGGTTTCTGCCTCAGAAATTGTAGTTTATTGGCTGTTTGGGTAGTTTTCAACCCCTTTCCACTTTTTGGTTTAAAAACCTGTGTTTGTGCAGGTTTGTGCACTGCACAGCGCTGCTAAGCTGCGGTAAAGTATTACCGGTGTCAGAAAGTCTGCTCTCTTGCACTTTAATTAGCTTATTTATCAGGAACTTCTTCAGGCTTTTCATAACAATTATTGAAGCACACATAAGTGTTATCAGCACTAGACATCCTATAAGGAAACAAATCCAGTAATTATTGATGGCCATCCATCCTAGCATGTCTAAAGTACATTTTCCTGTGCATTCTCCTATTAACCTAGTGAACGTGGGCATTCTGAGGCAGTGTAGCAACTGCCTCATATACAGAGACAACCCTCTCCTCTTACATCCCAACACTCAGACTTGTGAGAGATGCACTTATATTTCCAAATTGGAAGCCACTCACTCTCCAGCCATGACTGGAAAAGCTGGTTAAGAAGAGAAGGTCAATGCTTGCACCACAACACATGGAACACATAGCCCTCCAGAACACCCACCATCACAGCTCTCACATAAAAACACAAACTACACACCCACCTTTGCAAAGGCTCTCAATAAAAATTTACCCAACAGCAGAGATCTCCAATGCAGAAATGCACTTCATCACCACAACACAGCACAAACCACAAGACACATAGATCACCTACACAGTGTACCCCTCACCCTAAGTGCCTATGGCAAAACATCTTGCCCAATACATTAATCATAGGTGACTCAATAGTGAAGCACACAGATGTCCCACTCACTAGGCTGAATAAAGAGAAGGTAGCAGTCAGCTGTCTATCAGGTGCCAGAATCCACCACATAACACACGCACTCAGGTCACGCCACAAGTACAAGTATGAGTCTGTCATTGTCCATGTGGGTGTGAATGACCTGAGATGTACCTCCGTGGACTACATGAAAAAAGACATGTAGAGCTCTCTGGCTATGTGACCCAGGCAGGTATGACCCCAGCCCTGAGCAGCATCCTACCATTGCCCAGAATGATACCGCAGTACAAGCAGAAAATGATTAACTTTAACAACTGGCTAAGTTTATTGTGTCATTCTAAGGGGATCAAGTATCTGTCTACTTGGGCTGACACGATTGACAGACCTCGATGCTTTGCTAGAGATGGCCTGCATCTGTCACCCCTGGGTTTCTGGGTACTGGCTAAGGCTCTTGCTACCCCTATAGCTCCATTTTTAGGTGGTGTTCCAAAGACCAAATTACCACCATAACAGCTACAAATAAATGCAATCTGAGGGTCATGCTGCTCAATGCTAGAAGTCTAAATCTCAAGATGCACTCACTCAAAGCACTCCTCAAAATGGAAAATATCAACATTTGTGCTGTAATGGAGACCTGGTTTAAAGAGGCAGAAAACACCCCTGCACTACCAGGCTATAATTCATTTCACACCTTTTGGCACCAGAACATGTACCGAAGCTCCAAAGGTGGTGGTGTCTCAATATCCATAAAGGATATGCACAGCTCCAGACTAGTAGCCCAGCATAACGCATCTGAGATACATCAGGTACAACTAACACTGAGTAAGACAGCGATTCAGGTCATAGCCTGCTATAGGTCCCCAACCATGTCCCAAGACTCTCACCTCCACGTTTCTAAGCATCCTGGAATCTATTAGGGTCCAACCCAACATCATCAGAATCATTTTCTGCTTGTACTGCGGTATCATACTAGGTGACTTCAACTACCCCTCCATCAACTAGGAAAATTATTCATGCACCAATACACTGGCCCAACACTTCCTGGAATATATCATTTCCAATGCCTTGGACCAGCTCCTTCTTACTCCCAACTAGAGGAAGCAACACCATTGACCTGGTTATTGCTAACATGGGCGACCATTGCTCTACACCAATAGTCAATTCCACCCTGGCTAGATCTGACCACAAACTAATTACCATGGAAATCCACATCTCACCCACACCCCCCACAAAGGTAACCATCATGGAAAACTTCTCCAAAGCTGACTTTGGGCTCCTAAAAACAGAAGTGGCTAACTTCATGCACCCATGCCAATGGAAAATAGATGCAGTACTGCCGAATCATACACCAATGCACTGTACGAACACATACACAAATACATGAAACTAGCCATACCCAACAGAACTAAGTTGCTCTCCTCCAAAAAAAGGAAGCCAATCTGGTGGTCCCCTGCATTAATAAACTCTAAACAAGAAGGAAGAAACGATAAAAAACTTAGAATACCAAAAAGTCCAGCAGCCACACCACGAAGATGACTCACTCAGACACTCAGAGTCTGTCAGTACTGTATCTATTTTAAAGTTTGCCTGTTCCAATAAATCCTGCTGTTTATCCTGCTGTGAGTCATCTTCATGGTGTGGCTGCTGGACTTTTTGGTATTCTAAGTTTTTTATCGATTCTGCCCTGGTGGGTGTCACCACTGTTTCTTTTTTACTATTTTAAGAAGGAAGAAACTGTTGCAGAAAAAGGTGAAGTCCCAAGACTGGAAAAACTCCCTTATTAGCCTAAAAAAAAAGTTGAGATCCCTCATCAAGTCATCTAAAGCCACCTATGAAGGCAGAATTGCAGCAGACAATAAAAACAACCTCAAAGCCTTGTATAGTTATGTCAAACATCTCTATGGCAATACCCAGATTTGATCTGAGTTACTGCACAATGGTACGTCCTAAACTGAGCCAACAGATATTGCCAACATACTGGCTGAGAGATTCAGTGCCAACTTTATCCATCTCTCCCCCTAAAGGACCAATCACAATACCGGAAGAATGCCAGGCACCCAGCATTACTGCAGCACAGGTTGAAGCTGCATTGTCCAAGGCCAAGAATACAGCTTCCATGAGGCCCAATAATATTTCTGGCTGTGTTCTACATGAACTACAAAGTGAACTGGCACCACATATGTGTGCCCTGTTCACTTATAGCCTCACCTCTGGCTTTGTCCCTACTGAATGGTGCACTGCTACAGTCATCCTTCTCCATAAAGGGGGAGTGAATACAGACCCTAGGAATTATTGCCCCATTAGCCTGACAAGTCTGATATGTAAGGCTAAGGAGGTAATCATCATGGACCTAATTAACAAGGATATAGGTAATCTCCAAACTCTGGATCCCACGAAATTTGATTTTGTGAAAGGGAGATTATGCCTGCTCAGCCTGGCTGACTTCTTTGAGTCAGTCATGAGAGCTGTGGATAAGGGTAAGGTAGTTCATACAGCCTACCTCAATTTGGCCAAGGCCTTTGATACCATTTCTCACTCAGGAATTATTGAAAAACTCACCAATCTAGGCATCAATCCCTATATCATGAGGTGGGTTGCAAACTGGTTCACAGATACAACCCACAGTGTGAAAGTAGCAGACTCCAAGTCAGACTTCAGACCAGTCATGGGTGGAGTCCCACAGCGATCGGTCCTGGGTCCTCTCCTGTTTGGCATCTGCTTTTCAGAAGTCCAGGCCAACATGAAGGGACTCTGGCTGACCAAGTTTGCATATTACTACAAGCTGGGAGCCATTATTAACTCACCAAGTGATGCAGACATCCTACAGAATGCCTCACTCAGACCAATGACTGGTGTCGAAACCATGACCTTAAGCTTAATGCCAAAATATGCATCATCATCCCCTTTGGAAAAACTCAGTTCCCACTAATTATCACATTGATGGGAGCCCACTGAACACTGAAGGCATTATAAGAGATCTGGGGACACAGGTTGACAGCAACCTCTCCTTCGACCACCACATTGTCACTGTGGTCAGAAAGTCCTTCTATGTGGCACATCTCATTACCAAGGGTTTTGCATCCAGGAAGAAAGAGGTCATCATTTCTCTCTACTCTTTCCTCATTATACCTATCATCAAGTATAATGCCCCATTTGGCATGTACCTCATTGCAACAGCTGGAGAGGCCACAAAAGTACCTCACAAAGAGGATCCTAGGCCTTAAACACATGTCCTACATGGACAGACTCAAAAATCTCCAGCTATTCTCTGCCTCATATTGTCTACTAAGAGGCAATCTTTGCTTAACTTACAAAGCCATGTCTGACCCAGTTCTGTTAGAAATGTTACATCTGAAGAAATCCCAATCGCTCCGCACCACACAGTCCAGAGACCTCAACCTCATTACCACAATCAACAGAACATGCCAGACTGACAGGTGCATAACATAGAAACTGCCCATGCTATGAAATAGACTTCCCATACATGTCAAGCAGAGCACCTTACTGGCCCTCTTCAAGAGAAATCTTAATGAGTGGATGGGAAATAGAAAGTTCAACCCAGGGATCACTCCAGTGGCTCTACTCGATAGAGGCCCTGGAAACGAACGTCGGACGGCCAATGCCAGGGCAATTCTATGGGCTAGGGTCGTAAAGGCTCCAGGACCATTAGCCTAGTACACACCTATGAACCTATGAACCTATTTCATATAAATATCACTTACATTTGTATGAAGGGCACAATGACTTTGTTGAAATCAGCATAATATTACATATCCCAATTATGTGTTTGGGAACTTTGTCTTCTGAATTATGCATGTAACATACACCAACCTGTCTTGCTAATCACATTCAACTGCATCCATGTGAACCATATTTACTTGTAGTAAGAATAACTTTTACATAGGAATGTATTTCAAGACAGGATTATAACCACATACACACATATAGACTTCTCAGGAATGTATCTCCATTCATTCAGATATCAGTAAGTGTCTAATTTCCAGAGTTTAAAGTTAACTCTCCCATGGCAATGTCAGTTAATACATTAAGTTGCAAGTTTTTCCTCCTGTATCCCATAGGATCTATTCCATTTTAACAGTGAGTATGCCCCAAGATGGTAATATGCCAGAACTAAGCCATTTTTCACCTTTCAACGTGCAGTTCCTCAAAAGCTGTGCTAGTAGGCAGTCCATTGTTGAATATTGGAAACTGTGTTAATGGCTGGAGCATAAGATATGGCACAGCTCAATGTCATGTTTTACACCTTTACTGCTACCTGCTTTATGTAGTTCCAATGCTATCCATGAATAGGTAAATCTGCTTATAATTATGCAAATGCAGCTGGCAAGGTGTGCATGTTTGTGCAATACTAGTACCATGTGAGATCTGAATTAGGAATCAGTTCAGACATAGCTTGTAAGCTTGACTTTTACCAACATGGTCGGTGATGAAGAAAATGGTGCTAAATTTAGAGCACAGAGGTGGGGTGTTGAGAAGTCCAGGATATTTGTGTCACTCCTTATAAAGTACTACAGCCATAGGCTGCTGCAAAGGGATTATACCAGGTCTTAGTATAAGGCTCAGTCTTGGAATAACCTATCCATGGCTGTCTCCATTATAAATAACATTCCACGTAATGGGGAACACTGTTGTCATTACTACAATGACCTTAAAATGCATAAGCAAGGCCTCCTAAGCCAAAGAGAGGCAAAATTTAGGACTGGGAATACCCACTGGTTGAGTAAGTATTCTGACACATAACCTGCCTGTGCTATGGCAGTAATTATCTAGCCAGCCAATGCAGTTAGTCATTATAATTCTATATATATATTTTCTCTTCATTTTATTATCTACAGCTGCAGAGTAGAGTGCTGCAAATTGTGAGGCACACCAGGAAAGATTAACTTGCCTCAGTGAGGCATGGCTATGTATGAATCTAGTAAAATTTATATCCGTAATATTTTTTCATTCCCTTAAGCAGTAGCATCTCAGGCAGGCAGAGGTCATCAGTCATCTCAAGCAAGCATGTTTTCCCAAATAACTGTTGCTGCCTGCATTAGGCAATTACAATTTCATTTTTACTGTGTGTGGGTTCATTACCCAGAAGCAGCACTCTTTTATAAACTGTTAATTATTTATAGGATATTAACAACAGTCTGTCAAAATGAAGGACATTATGGCAATTGTGATTATTAAGTAAGAATGCTTAAGTCCAATCCATCGTAGTGACAGAATGGCAGCTGTTCATTATATCAAATCAATGATAACTGTTAATTTAGTAACACATACATACCTTTCCATCATATATGGAGGTTTCAAAAGTCAGCAATAGTAAAATTATCATATTTGTTTATTCATTGAAAAGTAAAAGTTTGTTTGAAGTATATAGTACTTCTGCATAGCATGTATCTAATTATCTTTTTTTGTCTCCTCCAACTCTTTTCTCTTTTTTTGATGGGGGTGGTAATAATGCACTAACAACCTGCTGTCTGTATAACTTGCTGATACAAATAAATCATCAACTGCACAGAGAGTTATACTGACCACTGTGACTCAGCCTGCCATACCTCCACAGATGGCAGCACAGACACCCAGCACTTCAGGGTCATGACTTATCAGTGGTGCATCCACAAACCATACCCTACCTGCTCCATGTACATGACATAGTTCTGCCATGATTGCTAGTGCAGTGGTACCCTCTGGGTACAGTACTGGTAGGGGTGGCAATTTTGTCACCCAGAGGGGCTGACAGGGCTGGTGGTGGGTATTATGTAGAGGACCCTAGGTGCATTATGTGCCTATCCACATCCTTTATCAACATGTCTGTTAATATTTCTGTGCTTACCTGTGGGATTGGCATTCACAGAAAATATTGTTCCATTAGTCTTGCAAGTTTTATGTTCAAAATACATCTCATACAGTTTCATCACATTTGCCTGCAAGATATGAGTACACTTTAAACAGCATTGTTTTAGCACAGTCATGTGTATAATTCTTCCATTCTGTATTGTTTCCCTGTATTTGCCCTTAATATGTGGGGGCTACAGCATGTGCTCGTATCTGAGCACTGCCTATAAGTGATCTGCTCTGTAGACTTTGTGTGCTGTTGCATGCAAGCACCTTTCCATGCCTGCAAGCACTATTGCTGGTAACAGAAAGGTACCTGCATCCATCTAGGCATGATGACCAGCATGCATAGTCAGTTAGCACTGCTGCTCATCACCCTAACATGCTTATTTCATATAGGTGCCTACACAATTGTTAATAAATTTGCAAGGAACTTGTCTACTTGTCTCTTCTGCGAAAAATAGACACGTGTTCTTTTCAAATGGGACCCACTATAGAACTCAGTGGCACTCCAGATCTCAGAAAGTAGACAAAGGGTGAATCGACAAAAGACAAACCCACCTCCATAGGTATCACAAGAGATAAGAAACTAAGAGTAATGCTACTCAACGCCAGAAGTCTAAACCTCAAGATGCACTCACTCAAAACTCTCCTTAGCATGGAGAACATCGATATCTGTGCAGTAACAGAAACCTGGTTCAAGGCTCCCGAGAGCACCCCAGCACTACCAGGTTATACCTCATACCAAGCTTTTTGGCCCCAAAACTTGGACCGAACAACAAAAGGAGGGGGAGTATCAATATTCGTCAAAGATACCCACACCTCCAGGTTGGTGGCACAGCACAAAGCATCAGAGACTATCCATGTGCAACTAACAGTGGGTAAAACTGCCTTCCAGTTTATAGCCTGGCACAGACCACCCTTCCAAACCCAGGAACCCCACTCAGCCTTCCTGAGAACACTGGAAAATATGAAGGTCTCTCCAAACACCATTATATTGGGCGACTTCAACTACCCAAACATAGACTGGGAGCATTACTCTAGCTCCAACACCCTAGCCCAAAGGTTCCTAGAATTTATAAACTCAAATGCTATGAAACAACTTGTTACCACTCCCACAAGAGGGGAAAACATGCTGGACCTGATCATCACCAACATGGGGACTCTATGCTCCAGACCAGAATTGTATCCCTCACTGGTAAGATCAGACCATAAACTAATCTCACTGGATATTCACATCCCGACCCCACCCCCTGCCCAGAAAACCACAGTGAAAAACTTGTCTAAAGCAAATTTCACACTCCTCAAAACCGAGGTGGAATCCTTAAAAGCCCCCGGGCCTGTGGAAAATATGGCCCAGACCGCAGAATCCTTTATAAATGCATTCTATGAACACCTTCAGGAATGCATGGATCATGCAATCCCAAATAAAACCAAGACCCAATCTCCAAAGGCAGACGTCCTGTCTGGTGGACCCCAGCCATAAACAAACTATACAATAGAACAAATCACCATGTAACAAACGCTGATCCCTGATGGCACATATTCCACAGTAGCAGATGATTCTATAAGACAGTAAGTGTGAAAATATTCCAAGAATACTGCTCAACGTCATATAAAAAAGGTCTTTTATTCACTAGTCAACACAAGTAAGCGCTTTCACCCGTAGGCTTCTTCAGACTTATACAAAACACATAGCACTTCTTGAATTTAAATATCCCTCCTCAAACAGTGATTGGTTAAAATTTCGACAATTATAATATAAATTTAAAACGCTAACACTACAAAAACAGATCGTACATATAAACACTATGATCCTGTACATGAAGCTCTAAATATATAAATATGAATGAAAAATATATAAAAAATGCAGCTACAATACTATGCATAAAAAATAATAAAAATAACATTGCTCAACAGTTTTTAAGATATGCAAACAGTACTTGAAGTTAAAAACATTTAGCAACTATTAATGATGCTAAGTAATTATGCAAGTGACTTAAAAACACACAAGACTTGATTCTAAAGTTTATTATTTGGGTTTAAGAAGTCTCCTACTCTTCAAAAATGGCTTGATTTGGACTTTATCATTCAACCCTGGTAATTCATCCGCCCTCCACCTAATAATCCATCTTAGTTCACATTCAAGGGTTTGATTTATCAAATGACCACCTCTAAAATTACATTCTAATTTCTGTAAAACACTAAACTTAAAAGTGTGGTTAGGACCCGATTCTTTATGATGTTTGGCCAGGGCATTAAATTCTGAGCCTATCCTAATGTGATAGACATGTTCCCTGATGCGTTCCTTTAAAGACCGGTTGGTCTTCCCAATATAGAACGCGGGACATGTTACACATCTGGCCAGATAAATAACGTTCTTATTATCACAACTAGTAGAAGTGTTAAAATAAAATGTTCGTCCAGTATTTGGATGCACAAATACCGTTGCCTTATCAATATACATACACTGATTGCATTTACCACATGGTACTGTGTTATTATCAGATGCATTTACTCCTCTCCTATGCAGGACATTTTTTGGTCTACATAGCAATTTCTTAAGATTTGGTTTGTTCTTAAAGACAATATTGGGCTTAGGGCCAACAACTTTACCTATCTCACTGTCCAATAGTAAACTGTGTTAATGGCTTAAATATAAACCCCTATGTCACTAGATGGGTTGCAAACTGGCTCAACTGGGTGCAATAATCGACTCTCCAGCTGACACAAGCATCCTCCAAAAGGGCCTCATAGAAACAGTCAGCTGGTGCCAGAGCCATGGCCTCAAGCTAAATGCCAAAAAGTGTATAGTCATCACCTTTGGCAAAAACAAAGTGCCCACAAATTACCACATAGGTGGTAATCCATTAAGTACAGAAGAAGTAATTAGGGACCTGGGGACCCAAGTTGACAGCAATCTCTCATTTGACAACCACGTGGCCAAAGTGGTTATAAAAACATTTTATATAGCCCACCTTATCATGAAGGGATTCACATCTAGATCAGGGGAGGTCATCGTGCCTCTTTACTCATCCCTCATCAGGCCCATAATTGAGTACAATGCCCCTTTTGGGATGTACCTTACCAGACACCTGCAGCAACTGGAAAGACCCCAAAAGTACCTCACCAAGAGGATCAAAGGGCTCAAACAGATGCCATATGCTGCCCGGTTAAAGAAACTCCAGCTCTACTCAGTGGCATACCGCCTGCTCAGAGGCGATCTGTGCCTGACGTATAAAGCCATGTCCAACATGGAATTAATGGACATGCTGCACCTCAGAAAATCCAAATCCCATCGAACTACGCGCTCGAGAGACTTGAACCTCAGCACTGAAATAAACAGGACATGCTGGAGGGACAGATTCATAACCCAGAGGCTCCCTTCACTCTGGAATAAAATCCCAGTCCAGGTTAGGCAGAGTCCCTCATTGTCTCTCTTCAAGAGGAATCTTGATGAGTGGATGGGAGATCATAGGTTTACCCCGGGTATCACTTCTGTGTCACTGTTAGGCAGAGGCACAGTATACTAACCTCAAAAAAGGGCATAGCAAAATTAATTTAAAATGGGTGGCAAAAGCCAAACACACTCTGGCTAGGCTTATAAATGCCCTAGGGCAGATAGCCTAGTATGAACCTATGAACCTATGAAATTATTCTCTGCAACCATTCAAACAGAGACAATGTAAGCCAATCCTGGAATCCACTATGGTGCCATAGTTGATCCAGAAGATTTCCTTGATCAACTATGACAAATACTGACAAAATCTCTTAAATTATAACAATGAATAATGCCAATAATTTACTTTTCCATTTCTGAAATGTGCAGTTCCACTGGATTCTACTGTGGATCCCTTGTTGTTTACCAGGTACATACTTCCTTATGGGAGACAATAATCCTGGCAACAGTTTGCAGAAACATTGCTATGCTGTACTGATAATATCCAATTCAAACTCTCTCTTCCTTCATGAATTTATATCAGTTATTAACAAGTTAGATGCATATTTGTAAATTGTCTATGACATGCTGCTAAAAATTTGGTTGTGATTCACTTCCTCAAGAGTGGATCTTCATCAGTTTTATGAAGTTCTTCTACTCCAGCATTACCTCTCCATATATGCATAGTAATGAAATGATGTGATTCATATCAAGGGTAAGAAATTTAGTTTTGGTTGAAGCTGACTCTTAAAGCAACATTTCTTCTAAGATCATGCTTCTCTCTTTTCATCTTAAGAATGTTGCCCTTCTGAAGTAATATTCCAGTTTTAATACTATAATTAGACTCCTATATGGTCCCATTTTAGAATGTGCAAAATTGCAGTTTGTGAAGAACGTTGCAACTTGGCTGTAACATGGGTGCATCTAGATATCACCCTGTTACTCTAGTTCTGTATGGACTGGACTTGCTATCACAAAGGCTTGGATTACTTTTGAAGTTCTTGTTATGGTTTCTTTGCTCATGTATGAATTGGTATTCCTCAAAATTTAAGAACTGCTGAATTGCTTTTGGTCCTTCAGTGTCCTTTACTCAGCTACCAAAGGGAATGTTAGTTTCAAACATCCTCTTGGATTAATCTTTAATATGTTCCTTTTCATTTTAAGGAGGCTTTCCTGCGTTTTATTGAGCAACGGTGCTTCATAAATCCTGTTTTCTCTCTTGTTAGAGTGAAATGAGTGCAAGATTACATTGCATGGATTGTGACCATCAGGTTGTATGTATACATTTGTGGGGATAGCACCCCACATAGAATACATCAGCAACTTGACCAGCAGCAAAAATATTTTAGTCTGTCACGTTGCATTGAATAACATTGAATCTTGATGGTTGTGATCATTCAAGTACTTTACAAGAAATCACATTTCAGTCTTACATAGTAGAAGGTTTGCAACTTGCTATCAGGGTGGTTGAGAAAGTCCATGATGCTGAGAGTTTTAACTAGTCACTATAGTTCCATCTGTTTAAGCTGATTTTAGTAACTGAATACTAATACAGGTATGCAATCGTATAGTGCATTCCATCAATATTCCTGTTTGCTTGGCTTCAACAGTTCTACATTAATACTCACCAAACATATTGTTTTTGCCTTATTTTATTTTTATTTGTTATTTTAATTGTTGGCTTCTTTCTTTTTTTATTTTTATTATGTTTCATGTAATGTGCCTTGGATACAGGCAGCATATGAAAATTGGACTTGAACTACCTTCCCAATAAAGATTTCATGCTCAAGAGTGGCTATCTCAAGGTCTTATCCATCTATTCTCATTTCTCTACCTAGAACTGAACCTCTGAGACTAACTAAAGGTTAAACTCCTTCATCAGTATGTTAAACTAAAATATTTTTAACTATATGCCTGGAGACGAACTGCCTTGTTTGCCCTGTGGACTGCTGATACTAAAATTAGTTAGTCCAAATTGTTCTGCCTCAGCCAACCCCTTCTTGTTTCCTGGTGCATTTTTTGACTAACTAACCCTGCAGATAAATATTTTCTCCCCAAAACCCAGGAAGTCTTAGTATAATATCTGACTAGTCTGATGTATCTCATGGGACAAAAGACCCAGATGTCACCACTATATTGGAAACACAGATCAAGGTTGAGATGAAATTTATTAAAGTGCTTTCACTCATAAGTACTTCACAAACTTTGAAAGCAATTAATAAGGAATAAAACTAAATATTGAGGAACTGAATTGTGCATCCCTTCAGAATTCTAAAAAAATAAAATAACCAATATGACCTGAGTAGTTATTAGAGTCCTGAATTTATTTGCAGGTGTTCATGGTTTGAATACCAAAACAGACAAGTTATTTTTATACAGGAAAGCAGTGTTAATATATTTTTTCAACTTAAATTATGTAGTAACTGT
The DNA here is from genome assembly GCF_019279795.1 of Protopterus annectens. Taxonomy (NCBI): domain Eukaryota; kingdom Metazoa; phylum Chordata; order Ceratodontiformes; family Protopteridae; genus Protopterus; species Protopterus annectens. The sequence goes on from NC_056744.1 coordinate 510,075,446, forward strand.
TTTTTTCAACCAGGGTAGTGTAACTGGTGTAAAATGAAAGCATGAGTGCATATAACATGTGACACCACCAGTCACAAGTGCCGCATACAGTATAGTCACACCCCTTGCTAATGTAATGACAGCACATAGAGGGATGTCATGTAAAGTAAATCATATACACTAACTACATGAAGTCATTATTCTGATATTTTCTAAAAATAAAAAGTGAGCAATGTTTAGCAATTCTCAGCTATGCTTACCAGGTTTAAGCATCATTTAGACATGAATGCTAAGCAGCACGTAGCTCAGATAAGGGGATTTGCGCACTGTTAAGCAATGCTCAGCAATTACCCCTTTAAGCACTGTTCAACTCAGCTTAGCAGATTTGCGCACTGCTTAGCGGAGCTTAGATGATCAAAATGGTCCAATGACAGAAAAGGGTGGGAATATCTCCCTATTTAAATGCCGCAGGTGGGAATACAGCCAGAATCTGTTATAGTTCAGCTGTCCAGGTACTATGGCTAGTGTAGGTGAAGGAACATGCTTTCGGGTGCAGTGCTGGAGCATTCAGAAGTCCAGCATCATGGCTTGACTCCTTGTAGAAAACCATGAGGAAAAACTGCTGCAGGGCCAGTACCAGGGCTCACAATACAAAGCGGAGGCCTGGGACCATATTGCATGTGATCTCACCAGTGCTATTGGCATCCCTCAGACTGGTGAGCAGCTATGGCAACACTATGTTGAACTATAGCAGAGGAATGGGGTGCTCTTTGCCAGTGGATCAAAGATGCATGGGCATGGAATGCTCCAGTAGTGAGTAAGTATCACTATCAAGTAGTTTGTAGCAAATACTAGCCTGAGAATGTGATAGACGGGTATGCATAATGTTTGTTTTTCTCCCCTACAGCTGCAGCAGAGAGGGCTAGTAATGTAGAAGTCAATGCCAACAGACTGCTGAGGCTGCACCGAGAGGCTGGTGAGTGCAAATCTATTTTGCAGTATATTGTTCAAATAGCTAAGAAGGAGTACATTGCTTATTGCTTGTAGGTATACTGTTACTGTGTGAACTGAATAAATAAAAAATGTTTGACAGACTAATATTGTTGTGCACTAAAGATCCCTACAAAACCTGTTGTGTTTATTGTGGTATGTTGTTGTAGACATATAGAATGTATACAAGTTCTTCACAGCAAATTTGGCTGTGACAGCATACATTAACTGAAGTTGTTCTGTGAACCAGCTGTTAAGAAAAACTGTAGATTGTGGATGTGTAAAACAAGATATAACTGAAATATGAAATATATGCTGCAGTAAGTTCTGAACCCTGAATAGTAATGTGTAATGTTTCAAAGTGTGTTCCATCCAGCATTGCCTTGTGTTAACCTTTGCTTTCCAGGGTGCAGTAATTGAAAGGACTAATGCACAGTATAATGACTATCTGTCATGCATGCATCACAGGATTACAAGTTCAGAATGTCTAACCAAAAAACTATTAGGGAGAAACCAGTGAAAAAAATAAATAGCAGTTCCCCAGTAGCTCAGTGTGATGGGAAATGGCTTAGTTGTTACTTTTGCACACCCAGACATGGTTCAAAGCCAGAGAGTGGTACTAAGATGTGTGCATATATACACACAAGGAATCAGGAATAAATGTAAAAACAGTCAGATAGTATTAATAGATATTTTCTCCACAGGTTTTACAGGTAAGGAAATACTAGTAACTGTATGAAGGCTATACTAATAAACTGTGTAGAACTGTTCAATTGTCCCATCACATGACAGCAAATTACAGCAAGATATGTACATACAACATCACTCTTCCCGATACATGTCTCTTAAGTGTCACGCTGTCATGGCTAGTGGTCACTAATGCCAATTACCCTGGACACAGATAGGAAACCAGTTGAAGTATGCCAGTAGGACACTCACATAACAGTAGTTCAGAGTACCCCTCCTGTGCCAGATATGTAACCCTGACATGTATGGGGCCCCTCTAGTCATGTACCTAGAGTTGTCACAGTTTGCTCCATACCATTCCAGGCTGACAGTTTAATAGGTATGTTTGTGCTACAGAAGCTATGGGCCATAGGCAGATGTAAAGTGAGGGCAGATAGAGTATTGAGCAGTACTGTTGTGGAAAATAGAAGCATAAACAGTTGTTAATGGACTTTTTGTCTCTCCCCCCACCCCCATCTGGATCAATGCTATAATTCATATACTAAGGGTTATATTATATATATCTATATATATATATATATATATATATATATATATATATATATATATATATATATATGGTAATACTTAATGTTGGGACTAGTGTTCTATTATTGTTCATATATTTGATTGGTTGCATGTTAACATACTTTGTTCAAATACCATTCTTGATGGCCTGTTGCTATCAATGGTATTGGCATGCTATTGCAATGCATATTGTTCCATTTATGCATGTGTTTGTGTTGCTATGCAACTGTTTTAAATGTGTTTTATGGAGTTAATTGGAACACCCATGCATGCTGTCACAACTAATCTTGAAATGTGTTGTTCATGACTAACCAACATATTTTTTTAAAATCTCAACACCATAGCAAATTTGGGAAGGCAGATCCCAGCAGATCTGCCTGTCCTGGCTCATCTGGCCATGGTACCAGACTTCCTAATCTGTTGGCCCTGCATCACCTTTGGGTGGAACCGCCTCAGGGGACGGGGCCTGTCTCCACCGGGAGTGGGTGCAAATAGGAACCTGTCACCCACAGTCAGTTCCAGGGTTCATACATAGCTCTACATTTCACCCCCATGTACAGTGAAACTAATCAATCAAGCCACAGATTATTCTGCAAATGTCTGTTGCCAACACCTCTCCTGATGGGGTGTGAGGCTGTAAATTCCAAATTCTATACATGTTATCCACAGCTGTTGCAGCCAAAGAAATGTAGAGCTATGGTACTTTACTATACCTGTCCTGCACATGCCTAGCTGCTTTTCATAATGTTGTACCCTCTGCTTTCCCCCATTTTACCACTTTCCTATCACCTTTTTTTTTTTATTTGAAGAAAATTAGCATGGGTGTAAGCAGAAGTAAGCAGTGATAAGCAAAGCTAACAGGGCTTAACCGTCTGTTAGCAGTGCTTAGCTCCATACAAAACCACGCAAACCCACTTACAACTGCTTAAAAATGTCGTAATCACTCTGTCTCTATCAGCCCTTGTTCTACCCAGCAACAAAATAATCAGCTCTGCTAATTCTCGAACCTAGGATGCTGGGCACTATAATCACAGCAATGTAGCACTACACCATCTGAACTGTGGAAGTCTGTGATGCTTTTAGAAACATATCAGTCATTCTGGTCATTTACCATTAATGAAAAAGCAATCACTTCCAAGTCTGAAAACCAGGTCCCTGTGCACAACAATGACAGCAACATACCTCTACACCATCTGAACTGTAAGAAATTGTAATAATTTTACAAACATATCATGAACAACAGCCGTTCAACATAAGGGGGAATTATATATCCTTACTACTGATATATACATATATATATATATATATATATATATATATATATATATATATATAAAACAATACATATACATACATATATATATATATATATAAAAATATATATATATATATATATATATATACACATGCACATATACACACACACACACACACACACACACACACACACACACACACACACACACACATACACACACATATATATATATATATATATATATATATATATATATATATATATATTTATTTATTTATTTATATACATACATAGATATATAGACAGATAACCAACCTCTTACTGCAACACATCTGCAGAAAGCCCGACAAACAGAGGGCTAAAGGGCAAACAATAGTGACATCTTTGAAATATGGCTGTCATACATGTAGAAGTCTGCTAGAGTGGCATGGTGTGCTTTAACATACAATTCCAGATAGATTCCAGGTCTGAAACACAGATGAATGGCATTATTTACGGATGCCAATGTACACATAATCCCAGTGATTTCTCAGAAACCCACAACTGTTGTGACCAACAGACAAAACAAATGAACCACACATCAGGATAGTGTCTATATATCTGGACAGTGGAGAGGTATGACCGCAGTCATGCAACAGATTGCAAAACCTGTGACAGCTGCCAACTATGTCACCCAGCACCTTCTGAACCACAACAAGACCAACATGACACTAACCCAAATCAGCTCTGGGCAATTACCCATGTGTATCCAAATATGTCATGCACTACAGGGATGGAACTGTAAGGAAAAGCAGATAGTGATGCATAAATGTCCACCCACAACCATTTGCACCACAGTCACAGCAACATACCAGTACCCAAAATGAACTCTTGAATGAACATATCCTGATTCCCAGTCACATACTACACTGCCATATACTGTCCCACCTCACAGTATACTGGGAATCCTGAGTTGTTACAGGACATTTCTCAGACTGCCCCTACAAATATATGCAATTGAAAGAACACCAGCAGCCATAGCAGGATGCACAGTCAGATAGAAAAAGGTTATGTGACACTCACATCTGCTATGCTCCCTACTCAGCCAAACATCTACACACAACACTGCTACACAATCTTGGCAGTCACTTCACAATGGCCAGCCATACATAACTCTCATATGTACAGATTTCCACAGAATGTCCAGGGTGTGAGACCATCATGGACACTGCTGCATAACACTTCCAGGAGTCTGCTATGTCAATGGGATGGTACCTTGAGTGCAGTTACTAAATAATATCACATACCTCTGACCCTCTTACTGCAAGACATCTGGACAAATCATTACATACTTGGGGGCCAGGGGGCCAGAAAGAGGGACATATCTTACATAATGGTGTTACAAACTGAAACAGTTGCCAGTGTCACAGACTTTGTTGTAACATAACATCCCTGAAGGATATGATGTCTGAAACACCAACGGATGTCATCAGTCACTGACTACAATCCTCACATTATCCTAATGCTTCCACAAAAACAGACTTGTCTGAGGAACAAACCAAACATAACAGGCAAACCTCTGGGCAGTCTGTGGACATCAGGACAGTGGAGAGGTATGTCAGAGACATATCACTGTCAGACATCAAGTCACACAGAAAATGCATGTCCAGATGAACGCTGTTAAACTAGCAACCCTCTATGTGTATAACAGCACTACTGACTTACAATCTGTACCCAATTCTAAAGCTTGGTTCCCCATGTTGTTGGTCTGTCTCCACAAGTCCTCTTCTGAGAGGTATTTCCACCTGGTGTCTGTGAAGCTGTAGCCCCCACACCTCCATAATGTCCTTCACATAGGCAAGAAAAAGGGGCAAGGCACACATGAAGGCCATAATTATAGCACTTTGTTGCAATGGCATTCACAAATGGAAAGACAACACAGCTGCTCTGGATGCATGTAGCAAGGGGAGACACTGATTGGTGTACAGACCACCACCTACTCATGAGCAGTACCTACAAAAGGCAAGCTGCTACCTATGCAACACAGGTCACAGCCCATCCCCACAAAGACAGACTGCTACACAAACCTAACCATCTGCATTGTTGTGAGGAAATTCCTGAACACTATAACAGGTATGTAAATCATGTAAGTTTGTAATGGAATGCAGAATGAGGGATGCAATGATGTCAAATGGGACATTAATCACTAGACCTCAACAAGACCTGCTGGTCTCACATGCTGCTGTCCAGCACCTATGGCCATTTCTGCTTGCCCTGCTTGCATTGACATGGAGCACATCTCTAGCCACTGAGTCACACCAACAAAGGTCAGCTCATGTATGACTACTAATGTAGTCTCTGCCAACCAATACTGAGAGCGTCACTGGTAGGCCAGCTACCTGGGATGTTGTAATTATTCATATATCACATGTGAATGCTACTCTGATACATATGCTTGTCTTACAAATGTAAGAGATGTACATAGGGTATGTGCATACTACACAACAGGTGCAGATGTGTGCGTTGAACTGTATGTGATATACTGAGCCCATACCTGACAACTGTCCAGAGTCTTGCAGATTGATCACATGTCTGCCTCATATATGTAGTCAATGCCTCAGACAAATGTGTGTTGTCTGGCACATCACTGGCAACACATTAAAGACAGAAGTCATAACAAATTAGCATACATTTGATTGTCAGATATCATATCATGCAGAGTACACCTGTGAATGTGACAACATCTTTGCTGGCAACTAAGTGTGTTTCAGCTAGATTCATAAAATGACACTATTTACTGGAATTTTCCCACCACTGATGTGTGCCTTTGTGCAAATGTCTTGTGCTAACAGGAGCTAGGTGTCTCACAATGAAACCCATATCAATGCAAGCGTACCTTGCCCTGTAGCATGCTGACATTTGTGCAGTCACTGATACCTGCTTTCTAGCTCTGGAGAGCACACCAACCTTGCCAGGTCTCTCATCCCATCATACATTTAGACCCTAAATGGAGCCCCGCAAAGCCACAGGAGGTGGAGTGCTGAACATTAGCATACGCATACACACCAAGAGGCTAGCCAAACAGTATGATACATGGGTGACATCTCAAGTGCGGTTAACAGTTGACAAAAGACCTACTCAAATCATAGATAGCTACAAACCTCTAACCATGACTATGGACACCCACCTCACATACTGGGACTTGCTGGAATCTGTCAGGATTCAATCATCTACCCTGCTCCTGGGTGACTTCAAATACCTAAACATAGTGTGCATGACCTATGCCACCTGAACATGAACGCACATAGATTCCTTGGCTTTGTCAATGGCAATGCAGTGGATCAGCAATGCAGTGGATCAGCCGATCAACACTCCTACGGCAGATGGAATCATGCACCTGGTTCTAACCGACATGAGTAGCCACTGTCATCGCCCTTGGTAATATCTGACCACATAGCCATCACTGTTCAGGTCACCATCTCCCCTTCCCCCCTCCTTTACAGTGTCAAACAGAATGTACTGTACACAAATTACTATAAATCCCCTCAGAGCAGGTAGAAGTAGCTGTAAAGCCAATGTCCCATTTGTTGGAACTAGCAGCAGTGTCCAGGCACACACCACAATACTATGTGGGCACCTACATAGCTGTATGGACTCATCAGTACCTGACAGGACAACATCATCTCCCACAAGGTAGGGTAAAAGCCTGTGGAGGACAGCAGCAATACAGAAATACCATAATAGGTGGAAACAATTGCTGGACGGGCCAAGAAGGAACAGGTGCATCATTGTAAGCAATGTCACCTTGGTCTGCACAAGCAAATAAGGGTATGGTGATGTACCCTAAGGCTATTTTTGAGTGCAAATTGGACACTTCCACCAAGGCAAATCACTAGGCCTTCCACACATGTGTCTGTAATTCTAGAGGCAACACACAAATCTGTTCTGTAGTGGTTGTCAGTAACACTACATGCATATACTGTATAGATATAGGCAACTGACTGCAGACAGGTGAAGTGTAAACACCACCCCCTGTCCCCCCAGTGGTACACATGTGCATGTACATCACCTGCCACCCTCCTGTCATCATCAGGAAGCAGGTCTGTAATCCCCTCTCAAAGGCAACACACTTAGGTCTCCATAGACATGATACCATCCCTGGCTGCATCCCACATGAACACAGGCATGGGCACTCAGATCCATTCAGCACTGTAGTCAACCACAGCCTGAGCACTGGTGTCATCCCATATGCACCGAGGACAGCCACTGTCATCCCTATACACAAAGAAGGAGCAATCCACCAACTCAAGCCAATATTATGCACATCAGCCTAACTAGCCTGCTCTGCAAGGGCATGGAAGGCAATATTAAGGACATTATGAACATGGACATCAACAACATCAAAATGCCTGGGCCCACACACCATGGTATTGTCAAAGGGAGATCAGGCCTGTTAAACCTGATCAACCTCTCTGCAGTGGTCAACAAACACAGGGATGAGGGGAAGATGGCGAACAATGCCTAGCTTCACCTAGCCCAGTCCTCTCATAGTTATCTCATACTTATCCCCAGGTGGACAGGATACATACACCTGCACAGCTAGGCACCAACCTGCAGGTTACAAGATGGGCAGCTAATCGGCTCAATCATAATGCTCACTCAGTCAAAGTAGAAGAACCCACCTCTAATAGTAGATTCATCCACAATGGTGTACCAAAAGGATTGGTCTGGGGGCTTCTACTGTGTGAGATATATGTATCTGAGGTACAGGACAAAAGCAGTGGTTGAGGCTGATCAGGTGTATGGATGCTTGAAAGCTGGCCATTATCTTACATTCCCCTACTGATGTGATCATCACCC